>NC_088681.1:8395986-8699016 GCF_950023065.1 Planococcus citri
TGTTATAAGCCGGAGGAGCCGGAGAAGAAGACGAAGCTGTGCGATGTGAAATTTCAGCTCGCGAACCCGGACGCGAACAAATCGTTTTCAGATGGCTCAGTTTTCCAAGAGATTTTCGCCACTGTCGTGTAGTAAAATTTCCTTAAGACGTCGTCATAAAAAACAAAAAGGAAGGCTTACGAAAAACCATATCTATTTGTTTGGAAAATACCAGTCGAAAATCATCCGAGGTGTTTGAAACTTCGAATTCAAATTTACCTCAAAAAAGCACATTACGAGTCGACGAATCAACCACACAACAAAAAGGTACTCGAAATTCGAAAAAACGCCTCGTGCAGTTATTTTTATCCCGGAAATAAAAATCGAATCAAAATAAAAACATCAAAAGAGGCGAGTATTTGGTACGAGTGAGAAGAGTATACGTACCTATCGATGAAGGAAAAAAAATACGAGACAAATGTTCGAAAAGGGTTCACCAACGGGTTATATGCTAAATCTTTTTGTAATAGTTTTCTGCTTCTTTGGCCTCATTTTTACCCTCTTTCTATCTCGCCTTCATTGAAAAAGATGGCAATATCATACGTTCATTTGAAACAAGATTTTTTCCAAAAGGGGTTCCGCGCGATGCGATTCGATAAAGTAACATGTGGCTGGAGACGTGCAATAGGTACCTTGCCACTGAGACGTTTCGAAGGCGTTTGGAAACCCCTATTATTTACTCATTTTATACGCTGCTTGATTCTTCTTCGTTACGAATGTTTAGGGTATAATATTGCCTACATGAAAAATAAGGAAGCTTAGCAGATTCCTCGCCGATATTATGCTCAACAATTTAATACGAAAGATGTGGAGGTAAAGTAGGTACTTATATCGAATTTTTGCCAGATATTCGTTTGAACTTCATCAATATATAAATGACTCGGTTGAAGATTCCCTAAATGGCTAAATGATGCTTGATAAGTAGGCTTTTGTGTCTTTATCTCCTTTTTTGAGATATGAAGGAGGAAAGCAACAAATTAGTACTTATTTGGTTGAGTTTTTTGATTCGTTTGAATAAAATGCTCAGCTGATTATGTGAAGGTGGAAACTTTTGATGATTTTTTTTTTTTAAGAAAGCCAGAATCGAATCTCAATGAGTGGATTTTTTTTCATCGAAATTCTATAAAATCAACGAGGGAACATTCAGAAGTATCATGCACAGATTCGACCTAAACTCCAGACTTGTGGTGTACTAGAAGGAGCAACCTGTACTCAACTCAGTAGCCAGTGATTCAATTAAGTCGTTCTCAAACGATTCGTCGATTTTGAGTAAATCGTTCGCGAACGAATTCTGTACATTTTTTAATGATATGATCAAAACTGCCAAAGCCACGTCACGTAATTTGAATTTAGTTGCAGTTTTCAGTGATTCATTCGTTCGCGAACGATTTTCAACCCTTGAGCAAATCGTTCGCGAACGAATCATTCACAATTTTCTGAGGTAGAACAAAAGCTTTTTCATCCTGTCTTGTCGTGTGTGATTTGATTTCCAAGTGATTCAGTTGTTCAGTTTCTGAGTGAATCGTTCGCAAACGAATCAACTAAAATTTTTCTTGATGCAAATACGAGTAGGTACATTTTGTAATGTCAAATTTCATGGAATAATCTTTCATCTGGTTTAATTTATTGGTGATTCATTCTTGAATTTAGTTGCAGTATTCAGTGATTCATTCGTTCGCAAACGATTTTCAACCTTTGAGCAAATCGTTCGCGAACGAATCATTCACAATTTTCTTTAGTGGAGCAAAAGCTTTTTCATCCTGTCTTGTCGTGTGTGATTTGATTTCCAAGTGATTCAGTTGTTCAGTTTCTGAGTGAATCGTTCGCAAACGAATCAACTAAAATTTTTCTTGATGCAAATACTTACAATATTTTGTAATGTCAAATTTCATGGAATAATCTTTCATCTGGTTTAATGCATCTATTGGTGATTCATTCGTTCGCGATAAATCACCCGTTTTGGATTAAATCGTTCGCGAACGATTCATCTGAATTTTATTTTGTCAATTCTGAGCGAATCGTTCACGAACGAAATTAGTGCAGTGTTTGATGATACTTTCAGTAGTGTCTTTGAAATTTCCTCCAGTCATCTACATTTGTAATTGGGTTTTTCACGATTCGTTCGTTCGCGAACGAATCATTACACGTTTAATTTGCATATGAAAAACATGTAATTTTGTTGTCCTGTGGAGTCTGATTTGATCAACAATGGATTCAGTCATTCTTGAATTATTCATCGTTTCTGAGTGAATCGTTCGCAAACGAATCGATTCAAATTTTTGAGGACACAGATGCCCTTGTGATGTAAAGTTTCATGAAATAATCATTCATTTGGTGTAATTTATTAGTGATTCATTCGTTCGCGATCAATCTTTCACTTTTGATCAAATCGTTCGCGAACGAATCATCTGCATTTTATTTTGTCAATTCTGAGCGAATCGTTCGCGAAAGAATTGAGTCCAGTTTTTTGATGATAGCTTTTAAAATGTTAAATTTCGCGTTGTCGTCTGAATATATTACGTAATTTCGTTTTTTATATAAATGATTCAGTCGTTCGCGACCGGTTTTTCAAACTGCGAGCGACTCGTTCGCGAACGAATCATTACAAGTTTCATTTGCATATGAAAAAGATGTAATTTTAATGTTCTGTTGGGTCTGATTTGATCATCAATAGATTCAGTCATTCTTGAATGATTCATCGTTTCTGAGTGAATCGTTCGCAAACGAATCGACTCAAATTTTTGTTGATACAGATGGCCTTGCGATGTCAAGTTTCATGGGATAATCTTTCATCTGGTTTAATTCATTGGTGATCTATTCGTTCGCGATCAATTATTCGCTTTTGATTGATTCGTTCGCGAACGAATCATCTGCATTTTATTTTGTCAATTTTGAGCGAATCGTTAGCGAACGAAATGAGTCCAGTTTTTGACGATAGCTTTAAACCTATCAAATTTGATCTTGTCATTAATATGTGATTGTTTTTTTTTATGATTCATTCGTTCGCGAACGATTTCCCAACTGCGAGCGAATCGTTCGCGAACGATTTCCCAACTGCGAGCGAATCGTTCGCGAACGAATCATTACAATTTTCATTGACAGATGACAAGAAATGTCATTTATTTCTCATTTTGGGTCAGAATTTGATCACGAATGGACTCGGTCATTCTTGAATAATTCATCGTTTCTGAGTGAATCGTTCGCAAACGAATCAACTAAATTTTTTTTATGCAAAACACATTTCACGATGTGAAATTCCAAAGTATAATCTTACCTCTGATTTAATTTATTGGTGATTCATTCGTTCGTGATAAATTATTCGCTTTTGATCAAATCGTTCGCGAACGAATTATCTGCATTGTAATTTGTAAATTCTGAGCGAATCGTTCGCGAACGAAATGAGTCTTGTTTCTGATGATAGCTTTAAAACTATCAAATCTTATCTTGTCATCAATATGTAATTGGTTTTTTCACGATTCATTCGTTCGCGAACGATTTCTCAACTGCGAGCGAATCGTTCGCGAACGAATCATTACAGTTTTCACCGACAGATAAAAAAAATGTTTTTTTTTTGTCCCACTTAATCTGATTTGATTACCGAGTGATCCATCAGCCGTTCTCGAATGATTCTCCGTTTCTGAGCAAATCGTTCGCGAACGAATCAACTCTAATTTTTGTTGATACAATTACATTCGTGATATCAAATTTCGAGGAACAATTTTTCATCTGGTTTATTAGTGATTCATTCACGATCAATTATCCACTTATGATCAAATCGTTCGCGAACGAATCATCTGATTATCATTTAGTCAACTCTGAGCGAATCGTTCGTGAACGAAATGAGTCTAGTTTTTGATGATAGCTTTAAAACGGTCAAATTCTATCTTGTTATCTACAAGTAATTGAGGGTTTCCGCGATTCATTCGTTCGCGAACGATTTCTCAACTGCGAGCGAATCGTTCGCGAACGAATCATTACAATTTTCACCGACAGATAAAAAACAAGTTTTTTTTTGGTCCCATTGGGCCATTGAGTCTGATTTGATTACCGAGTTGTAGAGGGTACTTGGGACTCCATGTTACCACTCTACAGTGGTAATTTGATGCCCAGGCAGGCGGCAACACTGCAACCGGTACAGCGCCATCTGGTGTACTGGTTCAGTGGAGACGACGGCCGAGATTGCCGAAGCGAGCCGCCTTGCAGTTTCCTTTTATCTTCTTATGAGTAGTAATGAGCTTTTAACGCTGGCTCATGCCATCTCTGTATAGGAAACGCCTCTTTAAACAGCAGAATCTTGCAAGTTATTGCACTGTATTAGTATTAGTCGTAGCAACGCTAGTGCATTTGTACATCAAATAAGAGACACGAATATATCTGTTTATCTGTATGTGAGTGTTGATTATTGATTTACGACGAGTTGTGGAGAGTAGTAGTTGGGTAGACTGAGATAGGTATTTATACCTTGTGGGTTCAGTGTTCTATACGAACTGGGTTGTTTTAGGGTTAAGGTACCAGGTGGCATAAGTAAGACTTTTCCCCTGAACCATAAGAACCCCCTGTTTTACCCTAACAGAGTGATTCATATATCAGCTGTTCTAGAATGATTCGTCGTTTCTGAGCGAATCGTTCGCAAACGAATCAACTTTAATTTTTGTTGATACAACCACATTTGTGATGCCAAATTTCGAGGTGCAAGCTTTCATCAGATTTAATTAATTGACGATGCATTCACGATCAATTATCCACTTTTATGATCAAATCGTTCGCGAACGAATCATCTGATCGTCATTTTATCAACTCAGAGCGAATCGTTCGCGAACAAAATGAGACCAGTTATTTTGAAATAGCTTTAAAACTGTCAAATTCCGTCTTGGTATCTATAACTATATTTGGATTTTTCCATGATTCATTCGTTCCTCGAGAACGATTTTTCAACTCCGAGCGAATCGTTCGCGAATGAATTATTACAATTTTCATTGACAGATGAAAAAAATGTTGCTTTTTTTACTCCTGTTAGGTCTGAATTGATTACTGAGTGATTCAACCGTTCTGAAATGATTCACTGTGTCTGAGCGAATCGTTCGCAAACGAATCATCTCCAATTTTTGTTGATACAAAATAGATTTGCAATACGATGTTTTACCAGATGTTTTTTTTTTATCTGGTTTAATTGATTGATGATTCATTCATTCGTAATTAATTTTTCATTTTTGATAAAGTCGTTCGCGAACGAACAATTTTTATTTTTGACTAGAAAAAATCAAATTTTTCCCACTTCTCGCTTCAATGTGCTTCATTTGGTAGTACTTGGTAATAAGCTTCTGTCATTTTCGAACGATTCATTGATACTGAGCAAATCGTTCGCGAACGAATTAGGCCCAATTCTGATGATGACATTCAAACTTTATAATTTCATGTCGTCATCCATACAGAATTTGATTTTTCAAAGATTCATTCGATCGCGAACGATTTTTCTCCTTTGAGCGAATCGTTCGCGAACGAATTGGGCCCAATTCTGATGAATCATCTTCAACTTGTCGATAAGTGTGAAAAATGTCACGATTCGTCGCGAAAAATTGACAAAATTTCATTTTGATCTGGGAAAATTGCTGGCAATCTCAAAACTTCGACATAAAAATACTAATACACGACTAAAAAATCACAAAATATAAACTCACTTGTACACATTATCTTCATCGTTGGGCAGCAGGGTGACGACAATCTGGGTACGATAGAGCTTCATAGCGATAGCTTTTAAAATACCTATTAATAAATAAGCTAAGGAAGACCGATCAGTGGTGAAAAACAATTCCATTCTGGTATCTCGTTCGGTTAATTGAGTATCCGCATCCGCGGCATCGCAGCTCTCGTCAATTGTACACACAAAAGCGGACGATATCTAAAACAGAGAAACAAAAACACAAAAAAATTAATATCTCGTCACGAGTCTAATTTTTTTACACGTCAAAAAACAAAATAAAAAGTTGAAAATAAATATCAGCCAGTTTTTTTTCCCAACACTGATAATCGTATAATTTAATTAACGACTAAACGCGCCGTAATAGCGAATAAAAAAACACCGACATCGTTGATAACTTCACTAAAAACAAATTCCCATTTGGCGGAAATTAAATTCTCTAAAAATATTCAAAATATTTCAAAATTACATTAGTTACACAGCCAAGCAGAGCAGCGTAGCAGCGTAGTATACTCGTATTTTCCCTCGGCATGCTTTTCGATTACACCGCTCTCGCGCCCGCAGCGACAAATCGAATAAATTTTTCGCGTCGAACTTGCATAATAAATTTTTTAACTTGCGCCTTTTTTTTTCTGTTGTTGCTATGTTCTACTATATAACCCGGATCTTTTTTCATTTACAATTCCACCCTATTCTGCATCACATCCCTCAGAACAGATTCGGGTCCTAATACATATTCATTTCCATTTTGTTAATCGATATAATGGAAAAATAATTGTCTTTATGTTTATTTATTGGCTTTTTATTTTTTAACGCCAGATGACCATTTTGCGCTCATTAGCACGTCGTTTTTTTTTTTTCATCTTTCTTTTACATATTACGAGTATAGGTATAATACCTACCTATGAAATAATACACGTACGCTTCAATTTACCCGCAGCTTGGTTAGGAAAAAGTGCAAAATGAAAATGAGACTGGAAAAAAGGCGCAGGCAGGTATACGATAAAAGCAGTCTATGCGGAAAAACCATCGCTCGAAGAGGACCGTTTATATCGTTTTAAAAAAAAATGAAACAGGCTAATGTATGATATTTCACGCGCGTTTACTGTTCCAGTCCCTCTTCTACCTTGGCGTAAATTTAATCATGTAAACAAGCGTTATATTAAAAGGACTATTAGTCATCTTTTTATATCATTAAGTGCAAAATTTGCTAGCTGACTCCATATTTTCTCGAGCACGTTGTCCCTGTACTCTCTTTCTGTCCTTTTTTTCGCTTTTTGCTTCTCTCGTTTCTCTCTTTGTCGCTCTCTCTATCTCTTTGCACAACTGCGAGAAATGTAGTATCATTGATGCTGTGCATACAGAGCAGCAATTTTTTTACTGCGAGAGGACTCAGCTTTTTGATGTATAATGGACTTGGGAGTGATGTTAGCTTAACCTATAAAGGTGAAAAATGGAACAGGTAAGAAAAAAAATGTAGTTTTCTGAAACTATAAGTTGGTGGTTTCTAATTTCGGAATTTTATGATTTTCACGATAAAAGAAAATTCAATATTGGAACAGTGGGTATAGGACCGTTGAGGGGGGAAGGGGACAGGATTGCCGCAGACCTGTGCTTTCTGGAGAAGCCGGGAAAAAAGGGTTTGTGAAGGAAGGAAAACCTGGTTTTTTACTTCTCAAACACAGATAAGTATTCGAAATCTTTTGCCCTTGCCCAACTCGACCTTATTTTCTTTTCTTTTTCAATATTTAAATTTCTAAGAAAAATATCATTCAACTTTTAAAGTTTTAATGTAAGAAAATCAACTTTTTGCATAAGAAGTATCATTTTTATGCCTCTCGAAATACACATTTTCAAGAGCTTTCGCCCTCACTTGGGCCTGTTCTGTTTTCTTTTTCAAAATTGATAACCTAAAAAAATCTTTTAAATTCTAAAATTCAGAAATCCAAAAAATAAACTCTCAAAATACAAATCTTCAGAAATTTTTGCCCTCACTTCGTACAATTTCTTCAGAATTTTAAAATTTCTCCAGAAGTAGTGAAAATGAGTTTTTGCAAGCTAAAAATCGAGTTGTGACTTATTCTCGTCTTATTCAACAAGTTTATCCACATTTTGAGCCAATTTCTAACCATAAATCAAGTTTTAGCTACACAAATCAATTTCCACGCTTTTTGGAGAAATTTTAAAATTCTGGAAAAATTTCCAAAATCACGCTGGAGGCTCCAGAAATAGCGGAAACGGTGAAATCCGAATCATGGGAGTTGATAATAATTCCAAGATTAATTTTCATCATTTTTACTAAGTACATTTTGTAAAAAAAAGAATTGTTAGGTAAATCACCAAAAATGATTGATTTATTTTGGTAAAAAAAAAATGAATGTTTGGCCATATTTTGGCATAAAATAAAACCATTTGACAATTTCGCCAAAAATAAGAATTTTTTGACATTTTTAAAAAAATAGTTACCCTTTTTTGTTCAAAATTGATTGTTTTTTTTTGTAACTCTGAGAATTTTCAGTGTTTTGGATAAATTTAGGCAAAAAACAGGAATTCTTGGGAATTTTGGCAAAAAAAAAAAGGACTTTTATGCAGCAGTTTTGCATAATTTAGGACTACTTCACAACTTTTGATAATATTTGGGCATTTTTGAGAACTCATTTTGACAAAAATTCGAAATATTCCCGATTTTGGTAAAATTGTTTTCAACGTCACGTTTTAATTGCCCTAATTTTTACTGTTTTCGTAAAGGTTTAACCAGATTTTAAGCATCCTTTTTCCATCTTGAAATTTTAAATATTTCAGGTAAAATATTATTAAAAAATTAAATTTTGAAAAATTGAGCTAAATATTGGCAAAAAAAATGTATTTTTTGATGCAGTTTTGCTCGTTTAATACAAATTCGAAGCGTAAAGGTCAAATTTCTCAGTGGAGATGTGAATAATGGAAATTCGACATTTTTTTGACCAGATATTTATGAAAAATTACAGTTTTGGACAGAAAAAGTTATGGGTATAAATACTTTGTCTCCTCAGTTTTAAGGATCTGTCTGAAATTATTGACTACTGAAAAACCACTCAGATTTGAGAGAGGGAAGATCTCCAGGCAAGAACTCGATTAATCGAACTCCTAAAATCGATTTATTGGTGACTTTCGATTTCATACAATCAATCATTATTCAAAATGAAAAATCAATTTCAGTCTCAAAAATAAACATGTTGATAATTATTTGCGATTTTTCCATTCTATATGATCGATCATGTTCGAAATGAGTAATTGATCAGAACCTTGATAACAGACTACCCGATCAAAAATTGATCATTATCGAAAATCGATAACTTAATTTACCCCCCAAAATCGATTCATTTGTGACTTCGATTTCATTTGATCGATCATATTCGAAATAAAAATACAATTTCATGGTCGCAAAAATAAAATTGTTCATAATCGAAAATCGATTAATCGAATTCCGAAAATCGATTACTTGAATTCCGAAAATCGATTAATCGAACTCCGAAAATCGATATATTTGCGATTTTCCTGTTGTATATGATCAATTATGTTCGAAATGAAAAATCAATAAGACCCTTAAGAACGGACTACTCGATCAAAAATTGATCATGATCGAAAATCAATTACTTAATTGACCGCCAAAAATCGATTTTTTTGTGACTTCGATTTCATAAGATCGATCATATTCGAGATGAAAATACAATTTCATGGTCCCAAAAATAAAATTGCTCATAATCGAAAATCGATTAATCGAATTCCGAAAATCGATTAATCGAAATCCAAAAATCGATACATTAGCGACTTTCCTGTTGTATATGATCGATCATGTTCAAAATGAAAAATCAATAAGACCCTTAAAAAAGGGACTACTCGATCAAAAATTGATCATGATCGAAAATCGATTATTTAATTGACCCCCAAAAATCGATTTATTTGTGACTTCGATTTCATAAGGTCGATCATATTCGAAATGAAAACACAATTTCATGGTCGCATACATGAAATTGCTCATAATCGAAAATCTAATAATCAAATTCCGAAAATCGATTAATCGAACTCCAAAAATCTATTGATCGAACTCCAAAAATCGATACATTTGCGATTTTCCTGTTGTATATGATCGATCATATTCAAAATGAAAAATCAATAAGACCCTTAAAAACGGACTACTCGATCAAAAACTGATCATGATCGAAAATCGATTACTTAATTGACCCCCAAAAATCGATTTCTTTGTGACTTCGATTTCATACGATCGATCATATTCGAAATGAAAATACAATTTCATGGTCCTAAAAATAAAATTGCTCATAATCGAAAATCGTATAATTGAATTCCGAAAATCGATTAATTGAATTCCGAAAATCGATTTATTTGCGATTTTCCTACTTATTGTAATATGATCGATCTTGCTCGAAATGAAAAATCAATAAGAACCTTGAAAACAGACTACTCGATCAAAAACTGATCATGATCGAAAATCGATTACTTAATTGACCCCCAAAAATCGATTTCTTTGTGACTTCGATTTCATACGATCGATCATATTCGAAATGAAAATACAATTTCATGGTCCTAAAAATAAAATTGCTCATAATCGAAAATCGTATAATTGAATTCCGAAAATCGATTAATTGAATTCCGAAAATCGATTTATTTGCGATTTTCCTACTTATTGTAATATGATCGATCTTGCTCGAAATGAAAAATCAATAAGAACCTTGAAAACAGACTACTCGATCAAAAATTGATCATGATCGAATATCGATTACTTGATCGAAGTTTCAAAATCGATTTATCAGCAATTTTTCCATACTAGGTGTAAGTACGTATGATCGATCATGATCGAAATGAAAAGTCAGTCATAGCCTCAAAAGTTGATTACGATCACAACTCGATTAATCGTACCCTAAAAATAATTTTTTTTGCGATTTTCAATCCCGTATGATCGAATTTTAAAAAAATGAAAAATCAGTCGTATCCTCAAACCTGAACCATTATGATGGAAAATCGATTTATTCGCAATTATCCATTCCATATGGGTTTTGGATCACGTTCGAAATGGAAAATAAATTATGTAAAAATGAACCTACCGCAATCAAAAATTGATTATGATCGAAAATCGATATAATAGAATCCTAGAAATCGATTTATTGTAATTTTAGATCCCACAAGATCGAGCATAAATTCTGAAAGAAGAATCAACTGTACTTAGCCTTCTAACCCAGACCTCAAAAGTCGATCATGATTGAAATCAATCTATCGAACTCCGAAAATCGATTCATTTCCAATTTTTATTATCAAGATTATTATTTTTTGCATTGTTTCATTATTTTATTTTTTGCAAAACTTGACCAAAATTATGTTTTTCTTCTCGGGAAACGATCATCTGAAAATCAATGTCTGACTTAAAGAACTTGAAAAAATAAAAACACTTTTTGATACCGATAATTTTTTTTTTGGAAAGAAGAATTTACCAACGTTTTTCTATTTTTTTATTTTCGATTATGATGAGTGATCGATCTCTTCCTAGACAATCGTGAGGTCTACTGAAAAGACTTCTCCATTTCATGAAAGTGTCAATCTTATTAGGTAGGTGCAATTTTTTGGTGTCAATTTTCCACAAAAAAAGAGAGATTAGATTACCAATCACGGATTTTATGCAGAAAAACTTCCAAACAGGTAATCTAATATTTTTAATTTAAATGACTTTTCGAATGGATTTCATCGATTTTTCAACGTAAAAAAAGAAAAATTTCAAATCATTTAGGTAATCAAAAAACATTTCCCAAATAAAAATCCATTCCCCACCCTTCATCTTTGAGGCTTCATGCCTTCGAACTCGAAATATTCAAATTACAAACGTACCCTCACACCCCTACAGATTTTACATAAAACACCTCCACACCTCACATACCCATTTCAAGATGGTGATAATGGTTCGTTGATTGATTCACATTACAACAATCAACAATTCCCAGTAGATAGGTACGAAGTAGGTATTATTTTGAAATTAACAACAAAGAGCAAAATGCAGTACTGCGGCACGAATTTCGTATCAACACAATACGTCGACCCGACGTTACAAAACGAATCCAGGTACCACAATTTAAGTCAGTCGCAGTCGGTCTGTATTAGGTACTTGGGTCGAATCAAAAATATCAACGTGTCATGTTAAAATACAAATACCTACGTTATAGTAGATGAGGTACATCATTCTACACTACAATACACCGGACCATGATTAAAACATATTCAAAGGTCGAACCTATAGTAGGTAACCTGACCACGAAACGTCTAAACAATGTATTTCCATTATTATAACACCCTTCTGGATATACAAACGTAAAACAAACAGCTATTCGTAGGTGGAATTTCGTACCCACATAACCCCTAACATAGCATCGCATTTAGAACTATAGGCTAAATCAACACACATTATCAAGAGATACTTTATCTGAAGATGCGATTGATTGGCCCTTCTCCTTATTTCATAATGGAAAAAAATACCAAATTCTTTCTAAAATTGTCTCACTTTGGTTGCACTTGCACGATAAATACGTAGGTACACTTTAATCGAGCCAAATATTCAAAATCCATCTGAGGAGATGGAGGGGGAGATCTTGGAAAAAGTTCACAATTCTTCTTAGGTGTTTGCAGTGCTTATTCCAAGAAGAAAATACATCTGAAAAGGGACACCTTCGCCTCACCGTTTATTAGTTTCGAAAAATCTATCAGAAATTTCCGGCGAGACTCGATATACTCGTAGTAAGGTACGAAAGCAAGACGATGCGAAGACCAGGACCTAGGAGAAAAACGCAGACCGGATTTCGAAGTAACACATCGATAATTCGCCGCCTCTATACGCGTACATATTGTATAAAAAGACGTTTTTCTTTTATTGACAGACACTTCATTACTCTAGGCTGTTGGCTGAAGCCCACGTTGATAAATGATTTTCGCCCCAAAATCTCACTTCTTTTCCACTTTCAAGGTACTCGAGTGATCGATATTAACGTCGTGGTGTGTTTCACCTATACAAATGGCGTATCGTCAGTTTTATATTTAGGTATATAATTCGTTTCGGACAGAGCCTTTGTAGAAAGATACGACTTTAAGCGACGATGAGACGAATTGGCTCTATAAGGTATGTAGTATAATAAAATTAGCTATACATCGAGTACTTGGTCGTACTTTAAATGGATAGATTTTCCAAGTGTACACTTTCACAGTGTAATTGTCAAGTGGTTTGGGTTTGGGTTACCTACGTTAAGTTTTACGACAATTTATACTCGTCGTCATTGTGTTTACTCGAGAAAGCCTGACTATTTGATATCCGGTAATTTAAATTTACACAGATTGACGAGCTTACAGTTGTGTACTTTTGCTTTGTAGGTAAACTGCAGCGAATGTCGAAGAATCAGTGGTTTTCACAGTAAGCAAAACTGATTTGTTCAGCTTGTTTTCAAAGTTCCTCAACACGAATTTCCCCTACCATGCCCCTGCTGCCTTCTTTTGGCATCATTTGATAAGAACTCAGGGGTTGGAAGAAGTCAGATTGAAAAAATAAGGCCATAGTCGTGTTAAGCATCTTCAAAAGTTTTCGCCATTGTATAGGGGTTTCCAATAATTTTGATATTTAGCTCCTCCTGGCGCAGAACCCGCCACCTCTTGATTAGTTTCTCAATATCATTCTCTGTGGGTTACAAAATTATAGACTTAACACAGATCAATGTTCATGCATTTTTTAATAGTTGATAGTTCTGTAAATAGGTAGGTAAGTATAAGTATGTAGATTTGATAAGATACAACGAAAACACATTTTGCTAGTAAGCTTATTTTTTCTTTACACTTCTCTTTTCTCTTATCTCAAATTAATTAAGAGTAAGAAAGCTCCCCTTTAAAAGAGAAAAATGGTTTGTGGTGAACGTATTGGGGATCATAAGTCATCACATGATTTGGATTCTTTCCTTTACCAAAAATATAATACCAATTATCGTTAACCCACATGCAAACAAGTGTTTTTCCTGTTACAATTGCTGTTTCATCACCAGAGTTTTTCTTTGCTATAATGTTGCTGTCCTGGCATAATGGATAACCTTTTGAGAAGGGTCCTTTTGCCATATCGTCTTTCGTTATTTTCATCATGTGGTTACAAAATTCTTTCATTTTTTCGGTATTTCCGCAATTGGTTGCAGGATCTACCCTAAAAAGTGAAAATAATTATTAAATTTTATCAGTTACCTATCATCTATGGATTTTCATTTGTACTAGGTATAGAACAAAAGTAGACATTTGAATTTTAGGCAAATAATAAGTATTTCAAAAATGAAGACCCCTGCGAGAAAGTTGATACCAACTAACATAACCTACATTTGCAAAATTTTCAGTAGGTACATAAATAACAAGTAGAGTGGTACCTATAGATTAACTTACCCATTAAACTCGCTGAATTCCTTTTCAGTTATCTTCAGACTATCGGCCCATACACATGAAGAAAAGTACGATAACGTCAAATATACGGAGATGATTTTCATGATCATCTTGGATGCGGTTTCGGGAAAACAAATTTCAATTTCACAGAGACAAGCTACACATAGGATCACTCAGTAACTAAAATGCTTTCGCAATGCTATGATCAAGCTTCGGTTTCATTTCATTTTATATAATCATTTTTCCATCGTGTATTGGAGCTTATTTGTAAAAAAAAAAAAATGAAATAAAATGCGCAAGGTGCTGGCTATTAGTTTTCATAACTGCGACAGCCGTCACATATATTTCACATAATGGTGCATGAAAATGTCCAACAAGTAGAATTATTCGATTGCGCAGGTGATAATTCCTCGTGTATTTGCTGACAAAGCATCAGGTAATATTTGGGCAGTGAAACACTGCATCATTGTGATGGTGCAGCTTTACAGATCGCCAATGATGAATTGATTCCACCAGCCGAACTTTTCCGATAAACAGGATTTTTCCAAGGTCAATGTCAATACGCGAGCAATAAATTGGTATTCAATGTGGTGTTACAATACGTGTGAAATGTGAAATACGCGATGATAAATTTTGTTTTATCGAAGTTTCAACGTATTTTTTCAGATTGTCCTTCTCTGCTGTACTCATCTCACTGGTCTTTTGTGAGATCACTAAACTCCCTGTTCAGGCTCTTATGGCTGCTATTCGTCTGTCTGTCTGCTCAAAGTTATCCGTCTTCCTGTCGACTGGCCTCTCAAGGTCAATGACCCATCCACCCGGCCTCTCGAGGTCGTCTGTATCATGTTGCACAACTAAGCCAGTACAGAACCATCACTTTTGGATGCCACATGTCGATGTGAATTTCGATCCTGTGTCGAGCTATTTGTCGATGTAATTGTCGACTGATGTTGATCTACATTCGTGTCGACAATTGGCTCCACACAGGGTCGAAATTCACATCGACATGGGGCATCCAAAAGTGACGGATGTGGATGGATCGACATTCACATCGAAATTTATGTCGATCTCCTGCTTCGTTAAGTTATAGAATTTGAGTTTGAAAATTTTTCATTTTTTTTCCAAAAAGTATTTCCTTTGATGTGGCTATTGCTAGTGCTGAAAACAGCGTCGATGCAAAGGCCACTTCCGATGAAGTACAGACGAAAAGTCTGTATAATCAAGAAGTTCAACAGAAATCCCTTATATCAAAGATGGTGCAATACTTTATCTGCGAGTACTAAACTAATCCATTTTCATGTCGACATGTCGATGTTAATGTTGATGTGAAATTCGACATCAACAAATACATCCACAATATCAACATCATATCATCTAC
The DNA here is from genome assembly GCF_950023065.1 of Planococcus citri. Taxonomy (NCBI): domain Eukaryota; kingdom Metazoa; phylum Arthropoda; class Insecta; order Hemiptera; family Pseudococcidae; genus Planococcus; species Planococcus citri. Next base: position 8,411,544 of record NC_088681.1, read on the forward strand.
AACTCCAAACTGCGGAAAAGTGAATAATTTCATCAATGCCCTAAAAAATTTGTTTTCCACATTGAACAAGATCATATTTTTGAATGTTTACTAAAATTTTAAACACTAAAACAGAAATTTTAATTCTGAAAAATTGGTCGACATAGTTGTAGATGTAAATTTTGAGCATCGAATTTTACATCTACATGTCGAGATGGCATGTCGAGGTATCAGAAATAATGAGAAAATTTGGAAAATTTTCATTTACCTGGCTTTTGTATGGACAGAAGATTCCTACTAAATATTTAATTAATCACTTTTCCATCATATGTTGGAAAAAAACTTAGTCGATGTAAATGTCGACGTCGACAATTGTTGCGCGGGAACCCACCATGTGAACTCTTGGCCGAGTGGTTAGGGCATTTAGGTAGGAATAGGAATATTGTAGGTACGCAGGTTCGAATCCCCATGAGGTAGGTAGGTATAGGTGACGGATTTTTCGTTGGAAATATTGGATAGGTAAATGCTTTGGAGTGAGTACAATGATGTTGGTGCAAAAAAAAAAATGAATTTTGAACCATGTAACCCCCTCATTTCAATTTATAAAAATTAAGTTATGAAATATGATGATTTCATTTGCTAAATGAATTTTCATTCCATTTATTAAAATACTTTTTACTACTTATAATGCGGTAAGTATAGTAAAAATTATCTTAAGATGACTGAGTGATTTTTACTTTTTATGATACATATAAAAATTACTTTAAAATGAGTAATTTTCAAACAACATGGTTTACCTATGTAATTTTTATTATCATGCTTGAGTAAAAATTATTATTGTAACTGAGCAGTTAGAAAAATTACAGAAGAGAAGAAATAATTATAACCTGTCTAAGAATAGGTCACTCTAAAATCACACACAACCATCTCTATCAAAAAATTCCAAAACCCCCTGTCAATTCTGTGAAAATGAACCTACATCCATCCAACATTTACTATTCACCTGTCCTAAATTACAGCAAACAAGACTATCTCTCCAAATAGACCCAAATTCAATGGCCATCCCAGATAACACTTCTGAAATCCAAAAATTTATAACCCTACTAAAGAAAACCAACCTAATAAACCAAATCTAAAGCCTTCTATCCACGGGTGTAATAATCCTGCAATTATAAACACCCAAAATACGAGTAGGTACATATATAAGAAAAAAAAAAGGTTTCAAAACAAATTTTATCATACTTAATATTATGTATTTTTGAATGGGATCCGGTTATTGTGCTGAATATGTAGTTACATTTTTTTGTAAAAATTACCGATATTTTTTTTGTGTTATTTAGAGGCAATGCGAATTCTGAACATAGGTACCGTAAACGGGGGCTATTCGGGAAATGCTCATTTATCTCTCACTGTTCCCACCATGAAAGTGCTAACGGCCGTTTTAAGGTTTCATTTACTTGCCTACACTGTAACAAACATTTTGCACTCCCTGGACATGTTCGGTGCTGAAACACAGGAGTATGAGGCTAAAAAGAAAAAATGTAGTTTTTTGACAAAGTGAAATTTATTACTAAAAGTGTTTGGCTGAGTATTGAAACCTGGACGCAAAAAATTCCATAAAAATTGTTTCTTGTGTAAAATTTAGTCAGGGATCGAATGCCGTATTCGTCTTATCGAATTTCTCTAAGGATTGCCTAGCAATTTCAGAAAATACAGTTAGGGGCTATTCGGGAAACCTTATTTTTCTCTCTTTGTGGTAGCACTGTTCAAAGCAGATGAGCGCCAACTGCTGTTTCAAGGTTGCGTTTCCTAGCCAACACTGTAACAAACGTTTTGCACTCCCATAACGTCTGCAAAATCAAAAAGAAGAAAAAGTGCTGTTTTTTGGCAATGTGAAATTTTATTTTTTTAAGTGCTTAGCAGAGTACTGAAACCTTGGCGCTAAAAATTAAGTAAAGATCGTTTCTAATGTAAAATTTAGTCAGGAACCGAATGCCGTATTCATTTCGTCGATATCTTTAATGCTTGTCTGTGTTTCCCGAATAGCCCCATTTGTGCGAAATTGACCCTGCTTGTTTTGAAAAATTCCAGGATTTTTTTGAGAGGGGGTAAAAATTTGGTATGAATGGATAATGATAGAGGAAGGTTCAGAGAATAAAATGAGACCTTAACCAGCTCTGTAGGTGTTATAGTTCACGATCCATAATGCAAAAAGTGCAAAAAATTTCCCGAATAGCCCCTGTTTACGGTATTTTATAAGATTTAATAATTTAGAATCAATGGCAAATTCTGAAAATTGGTTGGAAATTTTATAAATTTGAAGACAATGAAAATTCTGAAAAAATAATATGAAAATTTGTCATTTAGAGACACTGAAAATTCCAAAAATTGATCAAAAGTTTTGTACCTATAAGTTGTAGAGATAATGTGAACTTGAAAATTATATGAAATATGTAGTATGTTATATTTATGAAGATAATGAGAATTTTGAAAAATTAGAGGCAATGTGAATTCCAAAAATTGAGTAAACGTTTTGCAATTTGTGGACAATATGAACTTGAAAATTGAATTTGAAATTTTGTAATTTGAAGACAATAAGAATTCTGAAAAATTATTCAAAATTTGGTCGTTTAGAGGCAATGTGAATTCTAAAAATTGATTGGAAGTTTCCTAACTCAGCAGCAATGCAAAATTCTGAAAATTTATTGAAAACTTTATGAAATTGTAGCAATGGGGAATTTGGGAAATTGATTTGAAATTTTGTAAATTTTAAAACAATGCAAACTATGAAAAACCACTAGAAATTTCCTAATTTAGAAACAATGCAAGCTTAGAAATTATTCTGAAGTAGGTATTGTAATTTGGAAGATATGAAAACACTGAAAAACAATTATTATTTTGAAGCAATGAGAGTTTCGAAAATATTATTATTTCTCATCACTGTGACATGGTTGAGTCACTTATGCACTACTTACCTAGATATGTAATAGCGGTTATAGCACTTATAGCTGTAGAAAAGGCAGCTAGTTACGCACACTTTGCAGCTAAGCTTTGCTTAGCTGTCTAGTTTTTTCCAAGTCCCATGCATCCAAGTTTTTCGCAAATACTTTTTGAACAAAGCATCCTACAAAAAAATAACCAGCTCTAAGCAGAAAGGAAATTTTATGCTCTACAATTTCCTTCATGGCATTTTTTTCATAGGATGCATACTTTCCTCGTAAAATCAATGTTAATGTTGAAAAACACGAAAATTCGCACCTGTATAATCAACTTTAAATTGAAATTGAGCAGTCAAAAATTCATTTTAGACGATTTTTGACCACGCCATGTGAAAGAGGAGACCTTCAACCACCAGAATCACCAAACAGAACGTAAAAAATTAATAAAATGATTCTTGGCAATAAGCACCTTTTTCTCATGTCCTCATAGATAATAATTAGGCTATGCACTCATTTGAAAATTGAGTCAAATGAGAAAGTGTATAAACAGCAATCTCACGTTCCTGCTCAAACTTTGCCAGTAGACTCCCCACACCTTGTAGATTCATATGGCACCTCATTGAAAAGTCACGTCCCAAAAAGGTTACGAGTTTGTCAAAACGTTATGAGTTTGCTGGTTAATCAAGAAAAAAGTTACGAGTTTACCCCCTAGAATATTTATATATATGTGACAAATCTTGGAAAAAGGGACCTTACAATTAGCATCACTTTTTCAAAAAATCTTTTTTTTTGGATTTGGGACCTGAAAACACTTAAAAATTGATTGAAACCATTTTTGAAGTTCCTAGATTGCTAAATCATACCTCAAATGAACATTTTGTACAAGCACATTCACAAAATTTTGATGCAAAAAACTCAAAAACAAAAATTTTTCCAACTTAATCTCAATTTTTCTTCTTCATGACATGTTTTTTTTACTTTGATGATTTTTTTTCGATTTCTTCATCTAAAAACATCAGAAGTTTTTGATAATTTTGAGATCGGCAGATCTTCAAGCTCATTTTTGAATTTGAAAAATTTTTAAAAAATCAGTCATTTTTAATAATTTAATTTTTGTGCAAAAATTCATTATTCATTTTCAAAAGCAAAATAAAACATTCAAATTACATTTTTGTCAAAAATCAACTTTTAAAAATTAAAATTGAAAAAAAAAATTGGAAAAATTGCCCAATGAGCGATTCGAACTGCATACCTCAGGCGTGGTAATCCAGTTCCTTCGTCTCAGAGCTATTGCATCACCTAATCAAAACATATTTTTCAACAGTATACGAGTTGCCAAACAACAAGAAAACAATCCCCCCATGCCCACACATCAAATTGTGTTGAAACGCCATAGATGCCGCTGATAACTTTGAATGCGTTTTTCTCGGAATTTTGTTTTTCTTGACTAGGTCCCTTTTTCCCTGAAGGGTCACATATATAAACCTTATAATAAGGAAACCAGAATTTTCGGGAATAGTCGTATCGTGATCCCAGACCCTCAAAACATAAAGAAAAGTCACTCCCAGACCCAACTTCCACCATCGCAACAAATACAGTACTCCACTTTTCTTAAGAAAAGTCGGTAAAAATTGTATGAATCATTTCTCAAGTAGGCACTTTCAGTCTGTTGTAACATGTGACCTATACACAATGGTTAAAATTTTGGCGATGAACCGAAAATTTCAATGACAATTTTTTTTTTGAGTGTCACTTGAAAATTTTGAGCTAAAAAATTGTATGAATCCTATCTCAAGTGGGTACTTTCAGTATGTTGAAACATGTGACCGATACAAAATGGTTGAAATTTTGCGAGAAAACCGAAAATTTCAATGATAATTTTTTTGGAGTGTCTCATGAAAATTTTGAGCTAAAAAAATTGTATGAATCATTTCTGAAGTACTTTCAAACTGTTGTAACGACCTAAGTATATGAAAGGGTTAAAACTTCGTGAGAAATACAAAAATTTGGATAGTTTTTTTTTCATTTATAGAAAGCACAGATTGAGCCCCATGAGTCGCATTATGACGATGTCAATGCCATCGACGATTGTGCCTAAGATGATGATGGCATTGAAGAAGAAGGAAAATATGATTAATTTCTATATGATTTTCTTCTTTTTTTTTTGTAAATTTTTCTTTCATTTTTGTACCTATCATGATTATATAAATAGTGAGAATGATTGTGTCTGTTTTGTGTTGGGTTTACCAAACTGAAGCGATCTTGAGGGTATTTCATTGAAATTACTGAACAATGTATAAGATTTTTGAGGCTCAAGATTGTTGAGATAAGCCATTTATAAAAATCTATCCAAATCTTTACTTATACTTTACCCAAAATTTCAACCCTTTCACATAGGTCGCATGTTACAACAGACTGAAAATACTTGAGAAATGATTCATGCAATTTTTTAGCTCAAAATTTTCATGAGACACTCAAAAAAAATTTTCATTGAAAATTTCGGTTTTCTCGCGAAATTTTAACCAACTTTGATAGGTCGCATGTTACAGCAGACTTATATGTAGTATGTATGTACTTGAAAAATAATCCATGCTATGTTTTTAGCTCAAAATTTTCATGAGACACTCCAAAAAAATTATCATTGAAATTTTCGGTTTTCTCGCAAAATTTCAATCATTTTGTATCGGTCACATGTTTCAACATACTGAAAGTACCCACTTGAGAAATGATTCATACAATTTTTTAGCTCAAAATTTTCATGAGACACTCAAAAAAAAATTGTCATTGAAATTTTCGGTTTCATCGCCAAAATTTTAACCATTTTGTATACCTAGGTCACATGTTACAACAGACTGAAAGTGCCTACTTGAGAAATGATTCATTCAATTTTTTAGCTCAAAATTTTCCCGAAACGCTCAAAAAAAAATTCCATTGAGATTTTCGGTTTTCTCGCGAAATTTTAACCCACTTTGATAGGTCGCACGGTCACGTTGTCAAAATGTCATACATCAATTTTTTTTATGAAATGGCCCGGTTACGTAACTTTGAAAATTCACTGCGGGTCATTGTGCCGGCCGTTTTTCACAAAGTTAGTCTCTATCAGCGTGGGATGAGTGGATGCAATCATGTAGGCGCGTATTTTTTGTCCCTAAAGCTGTATTCTTTCCACAGAGTCGTTTTTATGTGAAAAAGTGCCGAAATTGGCAAAAAACTGCCTTTGTGCAGCTCTGGAACGCAATTGTGCCGGTGCCCACTCAAAAGAAATATATATCTATACTCGGGACAGTGTCCTCTACCAAATTAAAAAAAAATTTTGTCCCCGGCCAACTTCGAAAAATGGGGGTTTTGAGGCTCCAGCTCCCTATTGTGCCGGCTAAAAAATCCGAAATGTCCATTTTCTTGAATGCTAATGATATACTATAAAGAAAAGCCCACTCTTTTTTTTGTCCCTCAAAGAAGCCAACTCTTTTAAGAGAGTGTGACAGAAATATTTTCCTAAGGGGTGAGAAATTACCTATGCCTGGTTGCATATCTCTATGCAACCTAGATTACAGACTCAACTATACACACTAAAACCATTCTCGTAACTAATAAATAAATTACGAGACAACCATTTTAAATCATTTATTGATGTTTTAAATACCAATAAAATAACCTAATTAATTGTGAAAATAATAGAACATTAATTATCGTAAAGATAATTAATGTAATTACCATGAGTAGGTGAATATACCTAGATTTACGTTAAGTATATTAAACTTTCACCTCAGGACGAATCCTGGTCTAAGGATAGTTACATGAGAAGAATCAGAGTAATCTATTCCTTAACATCTAATTCATAAATCATTCAATGTAGTTAGGTGCAAATGCTCCGCCACATTGAGCCATTTCTATCATTTAATTACGGTATAATTATAATTAAAATGATGATCATTTGGAGCGTGTTTCAACACTTACCCAACTGTTTACATTAATCATCTCTTCCGGGGCTCACCAATACTATGCCCAGCGATGATTATGAATAAAATCTCTGAATACATTTTGATACAAGTATGCACTACTATGGTCGACAAATAGTAGGCATACCAAGATACCGATTAATCGCGACGTCCGATTCAAAACATACCGCGAGTATCGTTAATATACACAAATTTAACTGAACAAGCGGGTAATTATTGAATTAAAGAGCAAAGAGCCACTAAGGGCTAAAATTACCGAAAGTTGACTACATAACCAAGAGCTCGAGATCTAGCCAGGTAGTGAAGAAGATATTCTTCGCAATCCTGGTCCAGACCCAGGATCGCGGTATTTTTCATGTAACCTTGTACCTTCACCTACAAACTGGTTATTCTAATAATAACCACACTACAGTAAACTACAATAGAACTACCACAGGCAGTTAGGGCATGTCTGCTCATCACAAGTTTCTAGAGCACTTTTTGGTGTTTGGACTGTAGACTAGTACCTAGATGGAGCTCGTAAAAATAAGCCTAGGTACTATTTCATTTTAAAATTAAACGTATACCTATAGTTTACGAGATAGATAAGTTTTAAAATAAATTTCTAAACGATTACAGAATAATAAGCATTGCACGCGCTTCGGCCGTATATCGGGAATCTCGGCCTTTTCTGCGGATTTCCATGGAAATCTCGGGACGAGAGGGCGGGGGGCGGCACGAGCGCGCCGCTTAGATCTAATTTTTTCAATCCGGAAACCAATCTCGTTACTGAAATAGAAATTAGTTAGCAGAACAAAACTAAAACAAATCCAATCACGAAATGGATATTAAATTTTGATCCCAAAACCGAAATCCAATTCCAAAATCGTTTCGGACCCACAGCTCTGGATTGAGGAGTCCGGATTCGGAAATTTAAAAAAAAAATGTGCAAAATTACGGAAAATCCAGAAAAAAAGTAATCACCTCTTCCCCCTATTTATTCATTTTTTCTTTTGTGCCGAATTTGTCTGCGAAATGTGAGTGTGCCGAATTTGCACTCATTATTCCATTTGCCTCAGGGTGGAGGATAAGCAGCCAAAACAGGAATCAATGGTTCTTAAAATGACACGATTCATTTTTTTTATTGGAAATTACGAAACATGAAACATTTTTCGAACACTAGCTGTAGGCACCCTGAAGTCAATTCACAAACATTTTCATCAATAGTAGAATAGATTTATGCACAGTGTAGGTACTCGTATGTATCAGTTCACTAGCGAATAATTCACAAAACCTGAACCATAAATTCAATCAATGTATTGATTAATGATGACTTAATAATCAACACTTTGAAACATGTAAAATCGTATAGATGACAAAACAAACAAATATATTCCTAACACCACTACCAACCTACAGTACTGGTACACAGTACAAAGTACACACACATGCCGTGCTACATTAAGTATACTCATATGTAGTTACAACACGATTCCTTCAAATTTGAGGAATAAAACACACTACCTCCAAGTCAAAACACTACACCTGCAGCAACCTAAATGAATTACATCGCTCGCAGATATTTTATTCTATAAAATAAGCAAAAACTTGTAGCTTAATCACAGTCGTTGTTCTTTGACCTGGTACGTCGTTTCATTTGTAACACATCAGTCGCAGAATTTTTCTACTCTATAGAATAACAGAGCGAAAAATTGTCGATTTTTAATGATAATCGATATTTATATTGTTCACTCGTAGAGCGATTCGTTTTATTTGGAACATTGAATTTTTACATACGGTACCGTACCGATTTTTTCAAGATAAAGATTCAATTAAAACTTGAAAAGAAATGGGCATTCGCATTCTGGGAACTTGTTTATTAATTTTTTCGATTATATCACTCGTAAGTGCAGGAAATCGAGTAAAAATTACCGCGCAGCAATTTACTGACAATGGCGGGTAAGTAGCCTATCTACAACTTACAAGTACAAATACGTTAGTGAGAAAAAAGTATTGTTGAAAAACTTGTGAATGAGGTACATTGTGCTGGAAATTTTGCTAGATAAGTAGGGGTAAAAGTCCTGTCTTATGCCCCCTTGAGGACATTCCTTGGAATTTTTTCGGATCTAATGACGCGCTATCCAGAAAAACTGAGATTCTTGTTGAAATCAGTGTACATTGCTTAACAAGATTCTGTAGGTATACAATATCTGTAAAAGCTTCAATTTAATTAGGTTGGCCAAAAAAATATTATCAAATTTCAGCGAATTTCATTCATGTTATCATAATTATGTAGGTAGGTAGTGATGAGATCAGATCTCATAATTTTAACAACTTTCTGATGGCCTATATCAATGGCAAATACAGGGACCTAGCGAAGTGGTTTTACTGAGAGGAGGGGGGGGGGCAAAGACCCTAAGATTCCCAACTAATTTGACTGAACATTCCCAAGTTGGATGAAAAAATATGGTATTTAAGTTACAAGTAGTGAGGGGATTGTATCACGACATTTTGTAGCCAAAAAATTTGTAACTTTGCTGACTGAACACTCTGGTATTAAAAAATTTTGAAAAGCGAGTGGTTTTGTTCCGAAAGAAATGAAAAATTTGCATTTTTTTATAAGCTTTGAATATTATGAGCATTTCTGGAATTTTCTGTTTAATTTTCATATTCTCAAAATTTTGTAAAGTTCGCGAGGGCAAAAATTTTGGAAAATTTATGATTTGAAAAGTAGAATAACATCAATTTCAATGAAAGAATTAGGTTTTTCTAATCTCAACATTTTTCAAATTCAATCATTGATTTTTTTAAATATTGTAACTGCGTAGATGAGAACCAATTTGAGCCGAGCAAAGCGAGGCTGTAAGCATTAAAAAGTTTGTAGTTCGCAAAGTAGAACAACATCAATTTTAATGTAAGAATTCGGTTTTTCTGATCTCAACTTTCTTTTAATTTTATCAATGGTTTTGTGAAATTCTTAGTGTGAAAAAAAGAAATAAATTGGCTCGAGTGAAGCAATGGCAAAAGTTTTGGAAAATATGTGACTTGAAATGGAAAAGTAGAACATCAATTTTAATAAAATAATCCAGTTTTTCTGGTCTCAATATCTTTCAAATTCAATCATACGTTTAATTTCTTGAAATTGTAACTTAGTAGAAGGGAATCGAATTGGCCCGAGCGAATCGAGGCTAAAAGCTGTGGAAAAATTGTAATTCAAAAAGTAGAACAATATCAAATTTAATGAAAAAATTCGGTTTTTCTGATCTCAACTTTTTAAGAAATTTATCTAGCGTGAAAAAAAATAAAATGGCCCGAGCGAAGTGAGGGCAAAAATTTTTGAAAAAAATGTGAGTTTTAGTTGGGAAAATCATAGATTTAGAAACTGGTTTGGCTTCAAAAGTTGGAAAAGTTTTTAACATTTGACGATTGTAAAAAATTTTAATATTTGAAAACTCCAAAACTAAAATACTTATTGTCGGAATTTTTGTATTTTCCCAACTTTCTTGTATTTCTCACAATTTCACAACTTTTCCCAACTTCCGCGGAACACTGGGGGGGCAGGCTGCCCCCTAACCGCCCCTTGGCTTCGTCCCTGGCCAAATACTCCGATAATGATGTTTGTTTGTGATGTTAAATGGTTTCATTCGGTTAAATATTGAAATTAATTTTTTTTCATGGTTGCCTGCATGCAGACAAAGCTGTGGGTCCGAAACGATCCGGAAACTGGAACCTAAGTATTCAATCCCGATTCAAATCCAACCCCAAAAATGAAATCGTGATTTTTCTTGATCCCGAAACCGAAAAAATCCCATAACCGATATATGTAGTTTTGAACCCGAAACAATCCCGGAACCGAAACATAATCGTTTGGTTTTGGGATTTCAATTTTTGCCTTTTCCCCCGCGATTTTATATTGATAAATGATCATTTTGCATCATTTATCGTCATTCATTCAGATTAAAATAGAAATTACTCGACCCTCGACGAATTAAGCAAAATAATATGAATTTAAAACGTTAAAACTAATTACAACATCGGATTCTTCACGTCAAAACCTCCCATCTTTTAGACGGTTGCAGAGTCCATTAGTCAATTTGGGCTTAAAATCGGTTGAAATGAAAATCTCAAAACTAAAACCGCGGTTTCAGTTTTGAGATTTTGCGATTCGTCCCAAAACCGAAACAATTCTTTCATTTTTTTTTCACTCCCAAAACGAATTTTAAAACCGAAATGAAAATTTAGAAGAGCGAATCCTGAAATAATTAAATTTCAATCCCGAAACCAAAATCCAATCCCAAAATCGTTTAGGTCCCACAGCTCTGCACGCATATGAATTTTAAAAGTCCTGTCATGTTACAGAAGCAACATTTGTAGATGGACCGACACACAAAAGGTCGCAGTTTGTAATAGAATACAAGGAATTACCGATCCATCAGCCTATTGTGAAAACAAGAACATTAATTTCACCGATGGCGAGAAATCTTTTGATATATTAATATGTGAAGATAATGGTGGAACCATCTTCGGATGCGCTTACAGCAATGGAAGAGCCGCTGTAGTTGTTGATTATATTGCCGCATTTGATTATTGTACATGAATCATGGAAACCTGGCACGTAAGTTTCTTTCGAATCAATCCCACACACCCACATCAGATTACAAAACTTCTCCTACATTTCCTGAAATATTTTTGGAAAAACTCACGAAGCACCAATAGCACCACCATAATTAATATCCATTACAGGTGGTACAAAACCAAACTCAACCTTTTTTTCACTCTAAATCAACACACCAAAGTTCTTCAATTTAATAAATTGTTGGTTCATCTTATAGACAGATAATACATATTTTTTTTTTTTAAATTAGATTGTTATTTTGTTTTGTTATAAAAGATCTTGGTTTTTTCCTGTCTATAGTGACTTACCTACAGGTTTTTTTTTACCAAGATCTGTCAATCTAGGTTATTAAGTACCTATCTACCTACCTACCTACCTATGTTCTGTTCGTTTCATTTTGGTCACATTTTTTTATAGTTCATAATAATAAAATAACTATAAGTAAGTATCTTGATTTAATATAAATTATTTAAATAAATATTCAAAAAATATATTTTATATTTTATTTAATTTAATCATAATGACATATAAGATTTAATTAATAAATAAATATATTGTGCTGAATCAATTTAATTAATAAATTTACCTTAAAAAATTATTACTGCCAAGGATTTTTTTCAACTGAGGGTTCCTACTCCCAAGTAAAATACAATTTAATTTATTTTGCTCGTCCCCTATTCCAGACAAAGTACCAGATCTCCATTTTATTGGGGCCTCTGTCAGGGAGTTTTTTTTTTTTTTTAAGTGGGTATTATTTTTTTTTAAGTGGGTAGGTTGGAAGTTCTGCACACTACAGGGTGAACAAAAATATTGAGTAGATACTCCCAAGAAAATTTCTTCTAAATGTTTTGGTTGGTCACAGTGAATGATGATAATGATAGCCTATGATTGGTTGTTAGACTGATGAAATAACAGTCCAATAATCATATGCATCTATTTCACGTTGCCAACTTATATTTTTTACAAAAAACTTACTTTGGGGTAAGTACTCAATATTTCTGCTCGCCCTGCATGCATCTGCATATACTTAAGATCACTGCATTATTACAAGTTGCCAACCTACATCCTCAATAAGAAGTAGGTGTCTACCTGAAGGGAGGCCTAAATTGAGTGAAGACTTGATACTCGTAGTCAGGTGGACTACAATATTGTTGGGTACCTTAAAAAGATAAAGATCTATCAAAAAACCATTCTACCGTACCTAACTTTAATTTGAATTTATTCAAAATGTTCAAGAAGGAGTCTAGAATTTCGGTTTTTGGGGTAAGTATTGGCGACTCCTCTCCCTATCCCTCCCTCTAAGTTTTGGACCGTGGAAATTATAATTAGACTGATAAAGATATAATAGGTAGTTTATTTCATTAGGTATGAGGTTGAAAATGTAGGTATAATATTAATTGCCAAACTTGGTTCAATGTTCACAAAGGACCACCAATATTCTTACTCCCTGATCCATCATATGCAAAGCACTGCATCATTTCATTTGGATAAATGGCAAATGCACACTCATAAACACCATACCTCGATTGCCCTCTACCATAAACAAATGCTCGGGCAACATTGCTACAATATGATACCATTTCTACAGTATACTAGTTACATATACATCAAACACGATTCTACATTGCTTGATTGTTGACTTGAAGTCCATGTTTAAAGCAGGAGTTTTTATTATTGAAGCCATTCTTTTTGCATACCCTGTCATGGTCGGCTTGAGGTATCGATGTAATGGGTGTACTAAAAAATTTTGTCTCGTGTTAAAAGGTGAAAATTTTCTGGAAAATTAATTTTACTAAAAAAGTTGTATACTTATTTCTTACCCTTGGAAAGCATTGTATAGTCTGCAAGAGTAATGCTATCAACTTGATACATTGTTAATTTGATTATCATAACGCACAAGCATAACACATAATAAAAAAGATTTGCAAACATTTTATCAATTATCCCTTAAAGACCCAAGCAAATCCTAAGATGTTAAGAAAAAAGGCTTTCAATTTCCTGAATAAGATCATCACAAGTATCACTTTTACTCACAGTTCACCCCCCCCCCCCCAGCCCCTTGAAGCCACCTCGATAATGATAGACTTATTTATTTGATTATTGTTCAAAATTGAAGAAGCAGAAAATCCGATTGGGTCAATCTTGGAACTGAATGATATACTTTCACTAGATGTAAGGTGTGTACCGCCCTGGGGATGTCGAAACGTTTTTTCGCTATTTCAAGTTTGATCAGCTGTTACTCTCGTACTAATGAATCAATATGGCTCAAATTTGTTATGTAGCTTCTCATAAGGGTTCTTTACCTACCCACTTGACAAGAGATTTGCCGGTTAAGCCGACCCTATTGACAATTTCAAGTGGCAGAATGCTAGCAACAGTGCTAGCATGACCATGCTAGCACTGGTTGCACCATTTTGAACACCTTTCCTAGCATATCTGCTAGCAAACTGTTGCCAGCCCAATGCTAGGAAAATGGTACTAGCACCATGCTAGCAGCATTTTTCTAGCATTATGCTCGCGATGGTTTGCTAGCAGATATGCTAGGAAAGGTGTTCAAAATGGTGCAACCAGTGCTAGCATAGTCATGTCAGCATATTTCCAGTATATGCTGGCATACAACTGGCATAATTCTAGCAGGGGGACTAGCATTATACTAGCGTCAGTTTGCTAGCAGATACGCTAGTGCAGGTGTTCAAAATGGTGCTACTGGTGCTAGCATGATCTTGCTAGCTTTTTGCTAGCATATGCTAGCATGTGTATAATATGTAGAATGCTAGAAGTTTATTAATTTCCTTATGAAAGAATAGGGTATATTTTTAATTATGGTACGTACGTTTCCCAAGAATATCCAAAAATGGGCAATTGCCCTACAATGCTAGTTTAGAACTAGCATTGCACTAGCATCTTGTGCTAGTATAAGCTGAGTGATTAGTTTGCCAACTTCACTCTTCTTAATTTAAACAGGAAACTGTATTGAGCTTATATTCGACTTGACTACATACTTCATCTAAGAGAAGTTAAGTGTATCATATTAAAGAACAACGCTAGCAATTTGCTAGCATTATGCTAGCACTTGACTGCTAGCACCTGGATAAGAAGTCTTTTAACGAAAATCCAGCACCATGCTAGTACTTTGACTGCTAGCTTTACCAAGGTTAGAATAGCGCTAGCAGTAGACTAGTGCAAGTTTACCTGTGATTGTATTTCTAGCATGTAACTAGCAGATTGCTAGCGTGCCTTTTACTAGTTCACCTCATGCTAGCACCATTACAGGGTGCTAGCAATGCACTAGCAATATGCTAGTAGTGACTGCTAGCTTTACTCGGTAGTTATGCTGCTAGCGTGTAACCAGCAAATTGCTGGCCTGTCTTTTGCTAGTTCACCGCATGCTAGCATCATACCAGTTCTATGCTAGGATGAATTTTCCAATAAAATGTCTGCTGGCAAAGTGCTAAGTGCTAACACCATTCTAACTGGTAATCTGCTAGTTGATTCCATGCTAGCACCGTGCTAGTATTCTGCTACTAATGCTAGCATTCTGCTAGTAAAATTGTTAATAAGATAATTATTCTCCTAGGATTAATTAGTGTATGGCTAGTGTACTTTTTACTAGCTCATATCATGCTAGCAACATGGTAGCTTTATGCTAGGAGAAACTACCAGCATCGCTTGGTAATTATGATGCTAGGATATAACTAGCATGTTGCTAGCATACATTGTGCTAGCTCATCTCAGGCTAGTATTATGCTAGAATTTTGCTAGCAGGAACTGCTGGGATCACTCGATAATTATGGTGCTGGGTTTTAACTAGCATATCCCTAGCATACATTTTGCTAGATAATCTTGCATTAGCAATATGATAGCATCATGCTAGCAGGGACAACTGGCATTACTAGGTAATTATGAGGCAAGGGGTTGACTAGCACATTGCTCGCATACATTTTGCTAGCTCACCCCATGCTAGCGATATGATAGCATCATGCTAGTATGAACTGCTAGCATCACTTGGTAATTAAGGGGCAAGGTTTTAACTAGCATATTGCTAGCATGCATTGTGCTAGCTCATCTCATACTAGATATATGATAGCATTTTGCTAGCGGGAAATGCTAGCTTCATTCGGTAGTTATGTTGCTAGCATGTAGCTAGCTCATTGCTAACATACTTCTTGCTAGTTTGTATCATGCTAGCAATAAGCTGGCATTTTGATAGCATGTTATGCTAGTTCATTTCATGCTAGCATAACTCTAGTATCATGCTAGTTTCCTGCTACTCATGCTAGGTGGGTGCTACTAATGCGAGCATTCTGCTAGTAAAATTGTCAATAGGGGAAATGCCAGTTGATTTTTGTAAATTTGCCGTTTAATAGGCGCGCAAAAATGACAGTAAATTTGCCTTAGAAAAAACGCCGGTTAGAAAAAGCTACTTTTTATAAAAACAGCCATTTAAACAGCCGTTTTTGACCAGCGAATGGCAGAATTTTTTATTTGCCGAACTGTCGGTTCTCACAAATCAGCTGTTTTTTATTCACCGATTATAGTGCACATGCGCAATGGGTATTCACAACATCTTTTTAAAAAATTGAATAAAAGTACGAAGTGCGGTACATGTATACCGCTTGAAAATGGAAATACTCACCTTGCAATGATAGCTGCGTGGTTAGAGCATTGGATTGTCAAGCGGGGGTCCTGGGTTCGATCCCCGCTTGGACTGGAAATTTTTTGTAGATTTCAGGTTTTTATTCAGCGATTTAATGCATTAGGTATTTAAACAGCAGCCGATTTTTTCCTGGCGTTTTTTTAATGGCAAATTTACTGTCATATTTGAGCCAACTTTTTCACTGGCTTTTTTTATCGGCGAATCTAATGTCAAGTGGGTATGGTAAAAATTTGACCGCGATTGTCACAGTAGCTTTTGCACAATGGAATAAAATGTAACTTATTCTGACTTACCCCGCTTTGGGGTACGTCAGAATATCTACAAAATTAATTGGTGATATTAGGATTCGACCCTCATCGATGCGTAATATGTCGAATATGTTTTCAAGGTCGTAAAATCCGAATCTGGAGTTCTTTTTTTTGTAGAAGTGGGAGATGAGGCGTGGGGAGAGGGAAAATTTCAAATTTTTCCTACATTATCGTGTAATATGTCGAATAATATATTTTCGAGCTCGTAGAATTCGAATCTTGAGTCATTTTTTTGTAGGAGAGGGGGTGAGGCGTGGGGAGAGGGTATAATATATCAAATTTTTCCTGCATTATTGTGTAATATGTTGAATAATATGTTCTCAAGGTCGTAGAATTCGAATCTGGAGTTATTTTTTTCATAGGGGTGGGAGGTGAATCAAGGGGAGAGAGAAGAAATGTCAAATTTTGCCTATAATTAATGTGTAATATGTTGATTGATATGTTTTCAAGGTCGCAGAATTCGAATCTTGAGCTAGTTTTTAGGGTCGACTGCTATTTAAGCATCATCGTTTGGGAAGGGGGGGTTGTGGCCCACTGTGCCCCGTGGAAGTTGGAACAGTAATGAAATGAGCTAACTGATGATTATTTGAAATACCTTCCGCTCAAAAACACGGATGTGTATGAAAATGGCGATTTGTAGAAATCTCCCCCTCCTGCCCATTAATTCCTCCAAAGTGGCATTTTGGCTGTCTTTGTGGTAACTTCAGAAAAACAATTCATCTGACAATTTATTGTAGAGTACAAAATGTATTTTGTAAAAAATTAAAAAACTCATATAAGAGAAAACATAATTATCATCATCTGAGAAAACAAAGCAAAAAATCCCCAAAACATAGTAACACCACTCCAAAATACACATCTGACATCACCCTGCAAAAAAGAACACATGATATTGCCTGATAGCATAGGATTTTTTTTTTCAAAACATGTTCTGAATTCTGATTTTATATATGTATAAAAAAACTGTCAACTTTGAACATCAGTGGTATAAGAAAACATTGAGATAAATACATAAAAACCAAATTTGGAACTCTTTACTTTCCTCATTCTACCAATGAAACAACTCCAGATTCGAACTCTACAACCTCGAAAACATCAATCGATGTATTACACCATAATTTAAGCAAAATTTGAAATCCCCCACCCATACGAACCTACAACTCACCTTCCACCTTCACCACAAAAAATGACTCCAGATTCGAATTCTACAACCTCAAAAGCATAATTATGTATTATTCAACATATCACACAATAATGTAGGAAAAATTTGAAATATTACCTCTCCCCACGCCTCACTCCCTCACTCCTACAAAAAAAATAACACCAGATTCGGATTCTACGACCTCGAAAACATATCATACTACATATTACACATCGATGAAGTTGAATCATAATTATCAATGTTCACTTTTCTGACTTACCCCATAGCACTAATTTAGGGGGTAAGTCAGAACAAGCGATATTAATAATGAATAATTGAAAATTGAATAAAATTGAATCCTTGGGGTTTTACATTATTGTTTTAGGAATACTTTCACCTATAATATCACTTTTACTGATCATTTCTTCTAAGGTAAAAAGCAGTTTGAAAAATACTGGTTACAATTTGAAATCAAATTCAAAACAGCAACTAAAAAAGAACCAATCAAAAGCCTGTAAAATGAAACTGGGTCGCGAAATTTTTCAAGCTACACCATGCCTGAGCTTTTTCAGAACTTCCAGCTGTCAGCTTCTCATAAGATACCTCTAAAGCACAAATGAATAAATTTCACACTCATTCTCAATTAATTTGGATAGAGTGTAATTTTGATATAATGATGCAGTTTACTCGGCAACAACATTGGACACATCATAAGGGAATCATGATTAGTTACAAAAAATAATAACTGTATAATATGTCGAAATACCGAAAAAAATTTCTTTCAAAGAATTGAATTTTTTCCAGGAACAAGTGAGCGTACAGTTGAGAAAATGAAAATTTAAGATAAGTACAAAACGTAGGTACTGAAAATTATGAAAAAATACAAAATTTTAGTTATTAGAAAAGTTTGATCTGCAGCAGAAAAATCAATCTGATGTGGAAAAGCCCACTTCAAAACAAAACAATGACCGATCAAATGGTCGTGCAATTACAAAAGTCGAAAATTCAAATGCAATAGGTCTGAAAAACAATGAAAAAACTGAATATTATTTTCACATTGTCTAGAGGTAGGTACTCAACTTCAGCAGCGCATTACTCCAAAGCTATGATTCTTTGATCAAAACTGATTTCACAGTTGGAAAGGGCATTGAATTTCAACGTTTCAAGTACATACCTATTTTGAAATTTTCAAAAGTTGAAAGTTGAACTTTCAAGGTGAATGTTCAGATTTCAAAATGGTGCTGGAAGTGGGAGCTACCATTTAAAATTATGACAAAATTTGCACAGATGCACCTTCTGACGTTTTTTCGAAATATTCAATTTTCAAGATGGGATCTTTCAATGGAGATGGAGCACCTCCTTCTCCAAATTTGGGCAAAACTTTCAAAAAAAAATGTGGGGTATGTGATATACCGAATTGTATGTTTTTGGCGACGTTGATCACGAACATGACGTCAGATTATTGATTGGACCCATCCACGTCCCCCATCACCCCCCCCCCAATTGGGTAGAAATTCAAAAAAATGTTTTGTTCGTGTGACACATGAAATGTTTTTGGTGGCGCTGAACACGAATATGACGTCAGCTTTTTGATTGGTCCCCATATCTGGAAATCATTACCTGTTTGTTGGAATTTTCACCTACTTGGGAAGGTTCTGAAGGTCACAGGTAAGTTTTATTTGAATAACTATAAGGCTTTATTCGTGTTAAGCGATATCGAAAACACACTATTGCATGTGTCACACAAATGAAACCATTTTTTTGGAGGTGCTGGGGGTCGTGGTTGGGGTCCAATCAAAAATCTGACGTGATATTCGTGTTCAGCGTCACCAAAAACATATGTACCTACAATTCTACTCAGATTTTTACAAATGTTTCCAATATTTTTGACATATTGCTCCTCCTGGCGCAAAACTCGCCAACTCGCAATTAATATCTCAACATTCCTCTGAGGGTACAAAATTATAGAATTAACACAGATCCATGTTCATGCAATTTTTAATAGTTGATAGTTCTGTAGATATACACAATTACGTAGATTTGATATGATACATACCCCCCCCCCCAAAAAAAAAACACGTTTGCTAGTAAGCTTATTTTCTCATTACACTTCTCTTTTCTCTCATCTCGAATTAATTAAGAGTAAGAAAGCTCCTGTTTAAAAGAGAAATATTTGCGGTGATGAACGAAATTTTGATCATAAGTCATCACATAATTTGGAGTCTTTCCTTTACCAAAAATGTAAAACCAACTATACAAATCCCACACGCAAAAAAGTGTTTTTCCCGGTACAATTTTTGTTCCATCACCAGAGTTTTTCATTACTATAATCTTGCTGTCCTGGCATGATGGAAAACCATCTGAGAAGGGTCCTTTTGGCATTTTGCCTTCCGTTATTTTCATCATGTGCCTACAAAATTCTGCCATTTTTTCGATATTCCCGCAATGAGTTGTAGGATCTACCCTAAAAAGTGAAAATAATTATTAAATTTTATTATTTACCTATCATCTATGGATTTTCTTAACTTACATTTACAAAAATTTTAGTTGATACAACCAGTAGGTTAGCTTAATTATATCTTAACTTAACCCTTCAAACTCGCTGAATTCCTTTTCAGTTATCTTCATACTATCGGCCCATACACACGAAAAAAGGTACGATAACGTCAAATATACGGAGATAACATTTACCACCATCTTTAACGCGAGTTCGAAAAACCAAATTCGAACTTTATAGAGACAAGCTAGATACACAACGAATCAGGATCACTCAGTTGATGTGTGATTTTTACAACTAAAATGTTTTCAGAAGGCTGCGATCAAGTTCTGGTTTTATTTCATTATATAATCATTATTCCATCGTGTATTGGAATTTATTTTGTAAAAAAAATCGAATAAAATGCGCAAAACGCTGGCCATCAGTTTTCGTAACTGTGAAAACTGTCACATATATTTCACATAATGGTACATGAAAATGTCCCAAAAAGTAGAATTATTCGATTGCGCAGGTGATAATTCCTCGTGTAATATGAAGTTTGAAAAGCAACTGGTAATATTTTGCTGGCTGTTTGGACAGGGGAATATTGCATTAAGTATTGTGATACTGCAGCTTTAAAAATCGCCAATGATAAATTGATTCGACTAACAGAATGTTTCCGATAAACAGGATTTTCCCAAGGACAATGTCAATTGCTTTTCAATGGGGTAATAAAACAGGCATTGTAGAATGTAAAATACTCGTTAATAAATTGTTTTTATCGATATTCCAATGCATTTTTTTCATCGTGAAAAAAGTCCATAGGACATTGATCAAGTGATTTCCCACAAACAGACGTTCGCGCGTATTCACGTGCGTGATTTAAGTAAAAACTTGGGTCGTAAATTTCATAGATGATGTGTAAATACAATGATGGCGCGTTTCACTTTTGTTCGAATCATCAGCTCGATCAGTGGCGATAATTTTCGCTCAACCTTCGTTATAACGAAGACCAGAAAACTTAAAAAAAAAAAAAATAATAATAATAATAATAATAAAACAAAAAACACTCACGCTGATGAGAAAACCATACTTTTCTTCAAATAAAAATTTTTTATGAACAAATTGATTTCGTTTTTTTTTTTTGAACGAATCGAATCAACTCATTTATGAACGATTCGCGATTAAATAAATTGATTGATTTCTTGGTGAATCATTTGCAAACGGATCAATTACGATTGATGTGGTTTTTTGTGAAATTTTATTGTATAGAAATTGATCTCGTTTCAAGCGAAGTGAATCAAATCGAATCGAATCATTCACATCCGATTGACGATTGAAAAAACTGATTGATTTCTAGGTGAATCATTCGCAAACGAATTGATTCGTTTAAGTGACTCGTTCGCGAACGAACCGATTATTTTATTCAATTTATGATGAATCATTCGCGAATGAATTGATTCGTATAAATGACTCGTTCTTTAACCAACCGATTCATTTACTCAATTTTTGATGAATCATTCGCGAACGAATTGATACGTATAAGTGACTCGTTCGCGAACGAAACGATTCATTTACTCAATTTCTGATGAATCATTCGCGAACGAACCAATAATTTTTATTGAATCATTCGCGAAAGAATTGATTCTTATAGAAGACTCATTCGCGAACAAACCGATTCATTTACCCAATTTTTGGTGAATCATTCCCGAACGAATTGATTCGTATAAATGACTCATACGCGAACCAGCCAATTCATTTACTCAATTTTTGATGAATCATTCGCGAATGAATTGATTCATATAAGTGACTCGTTCGCGAACGAATCGATTCATACATTCAATTCTTGATGAATAATTCGCGAACGAATCGATTTATTTACTCAATTTTTGATGAATCATTCCCTAACGAACTGATTCTTATAGGTGACTCGTTCGCGAACGAACCGATTCATTTACTCAATTTTCGGTGAATCATTCCCGAACGAATTGATTCGTATAAATAACTCGTTCGCGAACCAACCGATTCATTTACTCAATTTTTGATGAATCATTCGCGAACGAAACTGTTCGTGTAAGTGACTCGTTCGCGAACGAATCGATTCATTTACTCAATTTTTGATGAATCATTTGCAAACGAATTGATTCTTATAAGTGACTCGTACGCGAACGAATTGATTCGTATAAATAACTCGTTCGCGAACGAATCGATTAAATAGCTCAATTCTTTATGAATCATTCACGAACGAATTGAATTATTTGAAATCTCACTGTGCCTGCACGATTCCTACAAAGAACTAATGCGACCCTCAATCTTTGTCGAATCATTCGCGAACGAATTGATTCGTACAAGTGACTCATTCGCGAATGAATTGATTCTTAAATTAAAGATTTGATCGATACGTTGGCAAATGGTTCTTTCAAAAAATTGATCAATTCGTTCATAAATGATTCACCTAAAATTGAGGATCGTATTTTAGTCTTTCTAGGAATCATGCACAATAATCTTGGATTTTGAAGGCAATCGGGCATGGTTCACGTAGAATCTCAAATAAAACATCTTTTTGGAACCGGGTCAGTTTTATCAAAACAGATTGAGCAGAGGCAAGAGCTCGAATTTTTTCTGTGTGACTTTAAAATCAAAATTAAGGTCTGCGAATCTGCTCAATATCTTCTGATTTTATTTTTTCTCTCCACGATTAATCTTAATTCATGTACATACGTATATTGCAGTAAAAATATCCCTTAAGGGAATGCAGTCCTGAAACTAATATGTATTTCACTTCTCCGAATCCACATTTTACGATTTATTGCCATTGTAAATCCTGCAGAATGATTTTCAATTTTTCGAAAATTTCAAAATTTCTCCAGAAAAATTTAGTTGCGATTTTTATCATTTTTACTGAATAAATACCTCTACCTACCTACCTACCGACGGTTTTTTTTTCGAAGCATAAATCGTCATCTCACGAAATGATGAAATCAACAAATAGCAATGTTCATGTAATTTTAATTGGTATATTGGTAGGTACATATTATTATTTCAGTATCAGTAAGTATAGTCTATAAATTAAAACCAGCTCCCTATAGGTAGGTAGATTAGATACCTGTACATCTCAATTCATTTCAATTGTATGCAACCTCCTTCCTAAACGTATTAGGGGCGTTGTTGGGGTGAGAAGTCAAAGCAAACACGTGACCTTTTGTCTGACCTTTAGTATAAATGTGATACATATTTTCTTTGTCCCACGCGCACACGATTACTTTGAGATTTTCTACAGTTGTCCCTCCAGCATTTTTTTGTATTGATGTAGGGCTTGGAACTGGGCAATCAGGATAATCTTTCATAAAGGCTCCTGTTGCAGCCGAGTTATTCTCTATTTTCGCTATCTTAGTACAAAAGCCTTGCATTTTTTGGGTATTTCCGCAATTGGTTGTAGGATCTACCCTGAAAATGGATATATACGTGATTAACATTGTGTTTTTTTTTTTCACTTAACTTATTTTGAATTTGATAAGAAAAAATTGATTACAGGAAGATTAATCTGTTGAGGTCGATCTTTCGATCGAATCAATTTCTAAATTTCTGATTTTGATCCGAACAACAGATTAATTTTTTTGAATCTGATCAAATTCGAAAAAAAATGTCTCCAAGCTAGTATTTAATCTGTTTTGGTCAATTTTCATCGCGTAAAATTACTGAAGTAATTTTTGAAAAGAACTCGAGTTTGGCAGGTACATTGGTTAGGTACTATCTTACCCTTGAAATTTAGCAAATTGATCCTCGGTTATCGTAATGTCACCCAATACGCTGAGAAAAATGCACGGTAACGTTAAACATACGCCGATAACTTGTACTGCCATCTTAAAAACGTGGAATAAAATCAAATTTAAATTCACGGAGACAAGCTCCGAACGATCACTTTATGCCAAAGTATACCGAAGATTTTCACAACAACAATGTTTTTCAAAAGACTACGATCGAGCTATGGTTTGATTTCATTTTATAATCATTATTGCATCATATTTTAGAGCTTATTTGTGCAAAAATTTGGCGAAAATGAGTATTGCACTGGTCACCTGTTTTCATAACACTCAAAACTGTCATATAAATTCACATAATGGTACGTGAAAATCGTACCAACGAGTAGAATTTATTCGATTTCGCGCAGATGATAAATCCTCGTGTAGGTATCTAATTTGTTTGCTGAGCAACTTGTAATATTTTTCACTTTGACTATAGAGCAGTTGAATATTGTACCCATCATTGCGATGATATACCTACCTGTCTAGCATTAAACATGACCAATGATGAATTGAATCGACTAACATGAACTTTTCCCATTAACAGGATTTTTCCAAGGTCAATGTCAACACGCGAATCGTAAATTGTTTTTTGACAGGTAAAAAAACAGATGTAGAATGTACCCTTTTGACAATGAAAATGCGATCCGCTGGTGAGTTCATCGGCGGATAGCTAGAAAGTCCTTTGCTTTTTGCCATTAAGGTCGCTATCTCGTTCGCGAACGAGTCTCTCAAACAAATCAATTCGTTCGCGAATGATTCACCAAAAACTATTCAATTCGTTGGTGAATGATTCACCAAAAATTAAGAAAATGAATTCGTGAATGATTCACCAAATAAAGCAGGGCTGGTGACCGAAACGATCGTTTTGTTCCGTTCCGTTCATGAACAAATCACTTCACATTTTTATTGTTCTGTTCAGTTTTGTTCATCATTTTTTTGTTCCGTTTTGTTTTGTTCTGTTCTGTTCCATTTTGTTCTTTTTCACTCTGTTTTGTTCTGTTCTGTTCCGTTCCGTTCCTTTCTAACAGCGAGGGGGGATGGGTATCCCACCATTCCCACCTGGCAGAAAATTTTTTGAAATGGACAAAGCTAGATCAAATCATCGAATAAATTAACACGCAAAATTTGACACCATCCAAAATTTTGAAAATTTCAAGAACTAAAGTGCATTTTGTTTCTCATTTTTTGATGAATTTTTTAAACTCAATAATTTGGTCCCAAAATAAGAAAAAAAAAATCAAAATTTTTACAAAATTCATCTAGAAATCTGAAATTTGGAATGTGCTATGCCTAATCTTGTCCTGTCGAATCAATTGAAAATGATTTTTTAGCCATTTTGAGCAATTCTGCATTTTCTACAACCTTCCAGCAGATTTTTGACCTTTTGAGTTTTGAGAATAAAAATTTCCACTAAATTTTACCAAAATATGAAGATGGAATTTGGAAAGCTAAAATTTACATTAATCCCCCCCCCCCATAGTAACCTGCTGAGTTGGCTGACGATGGTGTGGGTAATTAATTTGTTCTGTTCTGTTCAAGAGCACTTCATTACCTATCTTTTTTGTTCTGTTCCGTTCTCAATAAGATTGATAAATAAGGTATAGACTTAATACTGAGTCGTGAGGTAACGAGAGAGTATTCAGACTAGTGTGATGCTAGCTAGCCACACTAAGTACACAACAATTGGAATTCGCACAGAGAGTTATGTACTTAATGTGTTCCCTATTCACTTAATGTAATGCCACTGCTAGAATGAAATTACTTACCCCGGCTATGGATGCACGAATAGAGATTTTACCACAGATATTTATCATAAAAAAGTATAAAGAACACATACGCGAATGTACTTCAACTTGTATTACACAAAAAAAGGGTTTACAATAACGAATTATTACAAACGGAAAAAGAACTTAACACAAATAACTTAATCGAAATAATGACCTTAAATAGACATAAAAAACCTTTAACCGAGGGCCTGAGCTCTCCTGTATTTTAGGGTACTTTTAACTTGTCAATTCGCGACTCGTGTCGTTTAAGAACTGCGACGAGTTTAGGTAGCTAATTTGGCTAGCCAGCCAAATTAGCACCTTGACCACGCCTATTGTTACCAGATTGGTAAAGGGTTGACATACGAGTATGCTCTCTTGACGAATATATTGGTAGTGGCTTTAAGGCATATACTTCCTACTCTAACAAGATGTTTTCCTGATTTGTTTATTGTTCCGTTTATTTGTTCCTTTCTGTTCCGTTCCACCAGCCCTGACCAAAAGTTAAGCAAATGAATCAATTTATTCGCAAATGATTCACCAACTATTGCTCAATTTGTTCGCGAGGGATTCACCTAGAAATCATCAAATTGTTCAATAGCCAATCGGTTGTGAATGATTCGATTCACTTTGCTTGAAAACAGATCAATTCCTATACACAGTCGTTTCACAGAAACCGAATTAATCGTAAATTAATTGATCCGTTTGCGAACGATTCACCAAGAAATAAGTAAATCAATTTATTCAATCCCCAATCATTTGTAAATGATTCGATTCGATTGTAAGTAAACAGATCAATTGCTATACAAATGTTCTAAAAAAAAGTCACTCAATTTGTTCGTAAAAGATTTGTATTTGAAGAAAATTCGGTCTTCTCACGCATAATGCATGAGTGTATTTTTCCATGTTGAGGCCGTATTTATGGAGGAAACTACGAAAATCGGAAATTGAAGGTGATCCCAACCCCACCTGTGGTTATAGCTTACCATTCAGCGATGGGGACTTTTGGAATGTTGTTTAGGGCGATATTCTACACATTTTTTTAAAAAGTCCACTTTGATGGAAATTTTTCCAACTTTTCGCTCATTTCATGTCTAATTCTCTTGGCCCATAATTAAGTTTGTAAGAAGTTATTTTTGTTACGAGTATATTTTGTGCGTTTCTCACGCTATTTTTGTCGTCTTGTGGTGCGTTTGGCGTTTCTGATACCTCCCGAGGTGTCGGGTTGTACAGCAATTAGTGGCTGTGTGTTTTCTATATATTTTTACGATACACAGATATGCATATAGATTTTTATGATGCACTATTGGCAGCTGCATTGAGTTGAGTTTATTATGAGGGGTTATCTTAGCAACCATGGGTGTCGGAGGCAGGGGTTCTCCCACTTATTTGAGTACAAATATACCAGCAAAGAGTTGAGCTGAGCACAGAGATCTCAGTCATTATAAGACTTTGTTGAAGTAAAGTGTTTGCGCTTGTTGCTGCTATTTTTCCCTGGTTGCCAAGAGATACCTACTCAGTTGCTGTATTGACGATTATGATTTTGATACCAGTATTACGTGAATATGTAAGTGACGAGAGTTATCTTACTGAGTACAAAGATACATGAATACTTGTTAGAATATGTTTTGCTTTAGTTATTGAATGATATCATGGTGCATTGCGCATGCAATGTAACTAATTGTAAGATATGATTTGAATTGAGACAGTAATTGTGATTAGTACAGTGGTCACCTTTTGATACGAGCATTGTATGTCTAGTCAGTGAGTCAGGGTGGGGGACTCATAGAGGTACCACTATGCAGTATGTGTGACGAGCCATACAGCCGACGATGTGGCCTCTCGGATAAATCTGTGTTGGTGCCTAGGGCATCGCTGAACAGCGCTGCTTATAGTTGGCTATTGAAGATCATTCTGTTATACTGCCACTAATGGGCAAACCACCAGTAGAATTGGTACTAGGGTCTGAAGCATCCCCACAGTTGGCAGTGGCTGAGACTGCACGGCCTGAGACGGAGGTCTTTTAGAATTGATTGAGATATTTTACGAGTTATCTGCGAGCTATTTACAAGCCTTGCATGATCTACAAGTAGTACGCGTGTGTACTCAAAAGCGATTATTTTTATTACAGATCACTATTCTTCCATCCAAGTTCCAGCCAAGCCAGAACTCCGGACCTGACAACCTCAATTGACTGCTTGATTGATTTACAATATCAATTTAGATAATTTGCATATTATTTTGATAACGTTTTATTTTACCTGACAATTATGTTTAATAATTAATAAATAGTCATGTGGTTTGTAATGGCTATTTCCAGATGCATTTTCAAACGACTTTTTAAAGTACTTTTTGTGCTCTTATTTACAAGTTAAATTTTAGGTTTTCAAAAATTTCAGGTTTCCAATTTGATTTGGTAAAATTTTGTGGAAATGTCAAGTTTCCAAAATGTGCAGGATACTTGGTTCAAAACCATCTCCAATCATTTTTTTTTTCAGACGGTAGTGGTTAAAAATAGGATTAATAATACCAAACATGTACTCTTCTCTGATTGATTATAATATTACAGGATAGGTAAAAAAAAGAATCAATAATTATACAATGTTTTAATATCAATTTATGCACAACAAACAAGAAACATTCACAACCTAGAAATCACGTGGCAATTTTTTTTTACAGTTCACACTTTTCTCATCTCCATTAAATGCCTTTAAACGGTAAATCAAATTCAAAATTGTAGTGATCTCCTGTTTTGCCAGGAATAAAAACCATCACATTATTTTTGGACTTCCCTTTACCATAGGTGTAATACCATGGTGTACTTTGCCATGCGCAAACCACTACATTGGTGGTTTCAAAAGTATTTATGACATTCGGGTCTGTTATTACACTGACGTATACATCATAACGGCATTGTGGATAACTATCCATGAAGGGTCCGTCTTCGGGTATCCCGCCGTTATCTAACTTAACAATCGACCTACAAAATGTTTCCATATTTTGTTTATTTCCGCAATATTGCGTGGGGTCTGTCCTAAAAAGAAGAATTCATGAATTTTGTTCAGTAAAGTACATACATGCATGTTTATCTATAGGTAACTAGGTACTCATAATAAACGATGAACATTATATTATGTTTATATCTCTTTCAATGCACTTGTGTGTATACTTAGATTAGGATGCATCATGAAAAAAAAGTGGTTGATTTTGACACAATTCAGCAAGCGCAGAGACCATATACTTTTATCTCCGGAAGTGTCCCTGGAGAGGAAATATGAACCCTCAAATAGAGGAAATTTTTAAAAACAATCGTGGTTTTTTCAATCCAGCCCCTACCCAACCTGTTTTGGCG
The DNA here is from genome assembly GCF_950023065.1 of Planococcus citri. Taxonomy (NCBI): domain Eukaryota; kingdom Metazoa; phylum Arthropoda; class Insecta; order Hemiptera; family Pseudococcidae; genus Planococcus; species Planococcus citri. The sequence goes on from NC_088681.1 coordinate 8,440,521, forward strand.
AAAATGGTCCAGTACCGAATGAAATACATTTCAGATTCTGTGCCAAAGTATGATATCGCCGTCGAAATTCAACACCTGGACTTCTATAGAAGTCCAAGTCTGCAGTATTTTAGTCATTACTGTCAATTTCAAAAAAGCGAAAAGATTTCGTAAGTTTTTCACTGGTTTTTTTTTTTTTTTTTTTTTTCGTTTACTGGACCAAAATACATTTTTGAAGGACTAATGTACATTATTTTTTTCTGTATTCGAAAAATAGGAAATTTAGAAACAATAAGTAACCGAGTTATTGAGCTGTTTTGATTAATTAATATCGCTGCAGTTACTAAAATGATCTACAACAAGTACCTAGATTAGTAAGTTAGCTTAACTTACCCTTTAAACGCCTTAAATTCCTTTTCAGTTATCTCCATACCCCATGCAGATAGAAAAAAGTAGGATAACGTCAAATATAATATGGAGATACGTTTCATCGCGGTTTTAAAAAATCAAATTTGAATTTTACAGAGACGAGTTATTCGAAGAATCACTCAGTCTAGGTATGTTTGAATGGCTACGATCAGCTTTGATTTCATTTGATTCGCCGAGAATCATTTTTCTACCACGTATGAGAGTTTATGTGTCGAAAAAAATCAATATCCAATGTGTGAGGTGTTGCCCATCCGTTTTCATAACTGCGAGAGCTGTCACATATATTCAACATAATCACAATTATGGTCCATGAAAATGTCCCATCAAGTAGAATTTCATTTGATAATTTGTCGTAGGTAATATTTTTCTGGTTGTTTGGACAGTGGGATATTGCAACACTGTAATGGTTCAGCCTTGAAAATCGCCAACGATGAATTAATTCGACTACCTAACGCAATTTTTCCGAAAAACAGAATTTTTCAAGGTCAATGGCAATACGCGAGCAATAAATTGATTTTCAATGTGGTAGTACAACATGTGTAAAATGTGGCATATTCGTTACCTAATACTTACACTTTTTTATCGACATTTCAACTTATTTTTTGGTAGAGAAAAAAGTCCGCGGGTCATTCCATCGTTAATTCGACCAAAAAAATGTGATTTTGAAAGTCATGTCTTTTGATTTCGGGCAAATGTTGTTTACAGTGTCTACCTGTGGACCCAATAAGTAAGAAACCCGCAATCAGTTTGGTCCTAGCCCCCTCAGTGGACAGGTGGGGGTGGGCTTCAATCATTTTCACAATGTCTCGAGGTAGTCAACTTCAGCAACGCATTCCTCCAAAGCTACAATACTTTGATCAAAACTCAGAAATCAATCAATGTATTTAATCACCAAACGTTCGTAAATGATTCGATTCGATTGTAAATAGATCAACTGCTATAGCTACATACAAATGTTCTAAAAAAAGTGATTCAATTTTTTCGTAAAAGATTTGTATTATTCGAAGAAAATTTGGTCTAATTTTTAAAATCTGAAATTAGAGGCGATCTCGCCTCCCTTCAGTGGTGGTTAAAAATAGGATTAATACATAATAGCAATTTTCAGCTAGGTACTTATTACGAGTATGAGTACTTTTCTCTGATTGCTCATAAAATTACAGGATAATAGGTAAAGAAAGATCAATAATTATGCAGTGTTTTAATAGGTATCAACTTAGTTATGCACAACAAATAACAAGAAACATTCACAAGCTAGAAATCACGCGGAAATTTTTTTACAGTTCACAATTTTTTCATCTCCATTAATTGCCAGTATACGGTATATCAGATGCAAAAGTGTAAATTCCTTTTTCGTCAACAATAAAACTCATCACGTTATTTGCCAACCTCCCTTTACCAAAGATGTAATACGAATTTTCTTTTTGCCATGCACAAACGATTACATTGGTAGTTTCCCTATTTGGAATAGAATGAGGGGGTACTATTACACTGACGAATACATGGTAACGGCATTGTGGATAGCTATCCATGAAGGGTCCATCTTTGGGTATCCCGCCGTTACGTGACTTGACAATCGAAGTGCAAAATTTTTCCATGCTTTGTTGATTTCCGCAAAATATCGTGGGATTTATCCTAAAAAGAAGAATTCATGAATGTTGTTCAGTATCGCACATGTTTATATAAATAATTATAAACGAAAATTATATGAATGTATGTGTGCATCTCTCTTTCAATGCACTCATGTGTACAGATTAGGGTGAATCATGAAAAAAAAAAAGTTGGTTGATTTTGACCAAATTCAATGGAGCCGGAGACCATAATTTTTGCTCCTGAAGTGTCCCATGGCGAGGAAATATTATGGACCCTCAAAGAGAGAGCATTTTTACCCAACCTGTTTTGGGGAAAATCGTCCAATACAGGATGAAACATTTGAGATTCTTTTGATTAATTATTATCGCAGCAGTTGATAAAATTATCTAAAAAAGTAGATTAAGTAGCTTGTAACTTACCCTCCAAACTTAAGAAAATCGTCTATAGGTATCCACTCGCCCCATACACATAGAAAAAAGTAGGATAACGTCAAAGAGTATATGGAGATGAGTTTCATTACCATTTTAAAACGCGGTTTTAAAAAAATTAAATTTGAATTTCACAGAGACAAGCTGCACAAAGGATCACTCAGTCTAGGTATGTTTGGAAGGCTATATGATCAGCTGTGGTTTCAGTTCATTATATAATCTTTCAACCACGTAAGAGAGCTTTTTTGTCAAAAAAAAAAATCAGAATCCAGTATACTAAGGTCCTGGCCATCCGTTTTCATAACTGCGAAAGCTGTCACATAAATTCAATATAATCGCATATGCTACATGAAAATGTCCCAACAACTAGAATTTCATTTGATGATTTCTCGCGTAATAGTTTGAAAAACAACAGGTATAATATTTTTCTGGTTGTTTGGATAGTGGGTTATTGCATCATTGTAATGGCGCAGCTTTGAAAATCGCCAATGATGAATTGCTTCGACTAACGGATTTTTTCCGAAAAACACAATTTTCTCAAGGTCAAAGTCAATACGCGAGCAATAAATTGATTTTCAATGCTGTAGTAGATACCACATGTGTAAAATGTGTAATAATTGTAAATAATTTTTTTTTATCGACATGTTAACGCAGTCCGTAGGACATTGATCAAGCGGTCTCACACAGACAAGAGAGTGCTTCAATTTTGATTAAAACTAAGAGGGGGAGGGGATGGTTCGGCCACCCAATGGTCCTGGAGCCACAGTGAGTGGGGGGCCCCAGTTTTAGTTGAGACTACTGACCCCCCCCTCCCCCAGCACCAGGTCAAAGGCCCGGCGCTCCCAGGCAGTATCCCAGAATCGCTCCCACCACTTCAGTGTTGAGGGAATAGTCACCCTAGGATGTAGCCCATTCCTCCCTTCTGCGAATTTGGAGCAACCTCCGACCCATCTTTCATTTAGGGGTTGGCCTAGGAGGTCTTCAGGCACCACTGTACCCTTAACTACCTCAGAAAGAGATCTCCTAGAGCAGGATTGTTCAAAAGGATATGATTATTCTTATGTGTGAAAGTGGGAACACTCATCCACACCTTACATAATGGATAAAGTTGGAGTAATTTTGAATGCTGAGGGTGGACACATATACCATAGGTTTCTACCATCCTTCAGCTCAGGGTAGTGCTATAATATAAATCCATTGTACTACAGTGGAAATCACTTATAATGAGATCAGTTAGTACGAGATTTCGGATACAACGAGCAAAATGCTCAGTCCCAAGCACAATGCCATTTGAACATGTGCAATATGGTACGTGTTAGAACGAGCTCATTTATAACGAGGAATCCAGATAGTACGAGCTAAAATTCTTTAGATTTGGTTCATTTTATTGTTTTTTCTTCCGCTTAAAATGAGTGTTCATGCAGAAAACATTTCATTAAATCCCAAATTTCAGCTTTATAGGTTAATTTGGTAAAATTTTGAAATTCAGGCAGATTTTGTGGCATTTTTTTGAAAAACAGATCTTTCTAAAAAGCTGCTGGAGGCTCTAGAACTGCTCAAAACAATTTGAAACAGTTTCCAATCAATTTGAAAAGTCAAAAATAGTAGTAAAATTGATATTTTTTGCTACACGTGTTATGAGTATCATTTATAACAAGAAGCTCTTTATATCGCACCTCGGGAGTAATAAGGTCACATCTCAAAAAAGTGAAATTTTATAGGAGAGTGATTTTCTTTTTTTTAAAAACTTGATTCATTATTTTTATCAACTTATACTTACTTGTGAGGAATGAATAGCACCTCATTTTAAAGATCTGGTATCCTACCTTCATTTAACATAAGAACACTTTGAAAAATAAAATCTTAAAGAGGAAATATTTCAATGTTTGGAAAACATTTTGAGTTAAGGTGCACCGGGGGAAGTTGGAATTCGGGGTAAGTTAGAAAACTTGCTCTAGCGCCTAGAGGTTTATATCTGGCGAAGTGCCACTAAAGGTGACTTAAGGGTACTACCCCTACTTCATCACGGCATAAAAATTTTCGCGATTCAGTTTCATTTTAGATGTCTTTGGTTCAATTGTATTTTGTTGTTGTTTTGAACTTATTTTGAATTTTGTCTAAAATACAGACTTTCTATTTCTTAGTTTTTCGCATATAACGGACGAACCGTGCGTCCTAGTGAAAATCTGATAAGAGTGATCTCAAAGAGAATTAAATTCTCTACAATTTTGGTTCTATGCAATTTTTCTAGGACGCTCGGTTTGTGATCTACGCCTCTGCAAAGTTTAGCCTGTTCTGACTTCCCCCAATTGGGGTAAGTCAGGACAGTTTATATTTTATTCCACTGAGTAAAAGCTACTGTGTCAATCGCGCTCAAATTTTTACCATAGGTTAAGAACCCTTATGGGAACCTACATAATAAATTTGATCCATTTTGGTTCATTAGAAGGGGAGTAACAGCTGGTCAAAGTTGAAATTGCGAAAAATCATTCTGACTTGCCCCGGTGCACCTTATAACCTTTCATTAAAGTTGATGTGGAGGCGAAAGGAAGCGTCCAAAAAAAATTTCATTATACCGAAGTTGTAGAGAATTAAATTTCCAATCGACATAATGTCGTTAGTTTTTTTCTAGAGTGCTTAGTTTTTGAGTTTTTCTCAAAAAACTAAAATTTCATGATATGTGCAAATTCATTTTTCTGAAAAGTGATCAATTTAAAAAAAAAATTCCATTTGGTACAAACCAATAAAAAAATAATGCACTCCTTGTGACTATTTCTAACTGACAAACATTCAAAACAATCAAAACTTGTATTTGTTAACACTTTGTATGTACGAAATTTGCTCAAAAAAGGTGGAGTTTTTTGAGATGTAACCTTATAACTCCAAACAACTTGCAATGTTGTTGAGATTTTGAGTTGGGCCATTTGCGTTTTTTACAAGATCTAGATAATGTACCCAACTCAAAGTGTAATTTTTGGTTGAGGGGGGGGGTCATACAAACCCCAAAAATGCAAAAACATCAAAATCAATTTTTTTTGAGATGTGACCTTATTACTCCCGAGGTGCGATATCTGGTCATTACAAGATACTCGTTATAAATGCAAAACCTTTTAGTACAAGAGAACCGGATACCACGAGCAAAATGTCCGCTCCCTTCAATCTTGCTGTAAGCGATTTTCACTGTACCTATATGTAAATTAAATTAAATAAGTTATATTTGGGGAGAATATTTGATAATTTGTTACACTATTATTTGGAGCTATTTACAAGTGATATTAATTAGTTTTAGAGCGGGTGTTGGGGGAGGATTCTCTCACGATGATTGACTGTACCTGGCCCTAGTCAAGCTGTTCCAGCCCACCTCCAATCCGTGGGACAGCGAGTTTTTTGATTTTTCTACTAGTACATACATTCCCTGGCAAGATTTTGGATTCCAAGGGAGAAGTTCTTATATCTTGGTTTGTCATAGTAGTGGATTTTTGTGATGATGCAGAATATTATGAAGTGACCCTGGCTTACTCTTCGTTCGATTTTACTCTTCAGAGTTGCCACTTCCCCCACATTGTGTGGTTGGGTCAGTAGCATCTCTCTACCTCCAAAGTGGCGGACGAAGTCCCTCGCTATTCCAGTAGACATTCTGAGGTCTTGGCTGACACAGTGTGCCAGTGCAAACGAGGGCCCTTGTAGAATAATATGTCTTCGTTGGAAGTTTTTTGGTACTTGTGTAGAAAAAAATGATGATAATACTAATATCAACTCCTTCGAATCCATGATCCACAATTTCAAGCCGTTCTAGTGCCTCCAGCGCAATTTTAGATTTCCCCAGAATTTTATAATTTTTCCAGAATGCGTGAAATTAATTAATTTGCTCCGCTAAAAGTTGAGTAGTGGCTTATTATCCGTCTGTTTAAATGCTTTATTCACCTTGGAGCTTATTTCCAGACGGACACCTCGAGTGCTTTTTCTGATGAATCGATACCCAGAAATTAATTTTAACCCTCTCCCATCCTATCCCCCCCCAAAAAAAAACAAAAAAAGAATATTAGAATTATTGAATTCCAACACTTGCTTATTTGAGATCCAAAGCAATTTTGGAAAATTGATTGGGAAATTACAGAGCATTCATTTAAAATCATCACAAAAAATTCTAAAACTCAAAAAAAATTTAGGTAAATTGAAAAAATCACAGCAAAAAAATTTTCTGAACAAGACAGAGCAAGATTGAATGATGTGATATAGATTGATTTGAAAATAGGAAAATTTTTGGACTAGGGAACGTAAGTGAGTAGGAATAGGTATAGGAATTTTACTGTTGAGATAAATGGGGTGAGTTTGTATAGGAGAAAATAACCTACCTATATCAACATAAATTAATGCTCTATTTAAATGAAGATAGCTTTCGAGTAATCTCAAACCAAAACAGGGGAACATATCTATTTACAAGGTAGACAGAGTCTACAATCATAAACCATTTTCGGACAATGTCCTAGTTTTATCTAACTCGAATTAGTAATTGAAAATTACGTACATTTTAATTCCAAAGAATAAAATGAGATGGCTACATATTGAAATCTTTCACTAGATTATCTAATTTGAAAACTAGGCGAATTAAATCCTTAACTGGATTATCTAAATTGCAAGCTTAAGAAAAAACCATCTCCTTGATTATCTAATTAATAAGTTGCGACTACAATTCTTAACTGAATTATATAGTAGCCTAGTTTGAGAAAGCCCTAAATACTGCCCGGAACTATGGCATGAGGAGTTACCTCAGCCTAGCCGGTTTGCTCGAATTAAGAACTTACTCCATTTGATGCATACTCAGGAACTAAAGTTGAAAATAAATCATTTGAAATAATTTGAACTCGTGTACCGAAATATTACACCATTTAATAATTGAAAAAAGAATGTTCACTTATTACATTATCAAAAAGATAAAATACATTCGAACAAACACGTTCATATACTCGAATTACCGAAAACATACTGACGTTAGGTAGGTAAGTACCTAACGTCATAAGCTATCAATTTTCCCACCTATGATTTTAACCTTGAAGAGGATCATCGAATTTATGCCAATGTAATTGCCTAACTATTTCTATTTAGGCATCCTTACATGACATAAACTCTCCCCCCGACAAAAAGAAAATCGATAGGAGGGGAAAATTGACACTATACAAAAATTTTGAAACAAAAACATTCTATCTAATATTACATCAAACCTTCGGTTAACAACATATTTACATTTTTATCAAAAAGATACAATTAAACGAGTACAAAATCAAAAAGATATGAAAAAAGATCAATAATCGGAAAAACACATCATCCAAAAAACAAAAATACACGACAATTACAAAAAGTTAGTACATAGATTCAAAACATAACCGAAAACCGATACAAATCACTCGAGTACTAAACGAAGAAAAAATCTAAACCGTTACATTTCTTTGATTATCGACCGCCACGAGTCTGCTTAATTAGGTATCTTTCTATCGGCTGAAATTCGAATTGTAATTGATCTCGAGTCATTAAGCTTAAACTCCTCATTATGCCAATTGATCGAACTTCAGGAATCTTGACTTTACATCGAGCTGATCGAGACAAGGGGTTTTGAGGAGGTCCACTCAGGTTGAGAATTACCGTTGATGGATCGTAACTAATGATATACGGCTCAAGTTGCTGCCGGCCAATAATTACAGTACCATGGTGAGCTTCATGTTTCCTACGAGTTTGGAAATCCACCACATGACACTTAATACTGTGGGTCTCATTGACGTGAAAATGAATATCCGGTGTCAACTTTATCGGCACGTCAGTGGTTCTTCGCGATACCAATCGGAATTCATCTAGCCAAGGCACGTATATCGCTTTGGCATGATCGAGCACCTCAAAGTTGAAAGAGACATACGGATCGAAGAAAGTCAAAGCAGCATCGTTGACCAGAGACACTTCGAGGGTAGGATCGAAAATAATTTCCAAGTTATCGTTATGTATCTTTCCCAAAATCGTCAATAAGAAATTAAAACTCGAGTCGCGATTATAAGACCATATCGGTGGTACAACGTGAATCGCTGGAAAAATCTCATTTTGGAATGTACGTCTAACCAGGTTCAAATGATTCCGCCAAGCTACAGCTTCTATGTGAATTCGAGGCCATTCAAATGTCTGCCTTTGTCTATACAGATGGTAACGAGGTATGACTATTTTAAAATGCACGTATGTTCCTCTCGTCATCGCATTCCACAGCCTTAAATAATGGTTCGGGAAGTCTCGGTCGGATGGATTCCAGTTAATTGTAATTCGTTGATATTCGGCTGGGAAGTTATATGGAATGTAGTGTACGATTTCGCAAATTGGAATTAATTCACGATCCACCAAGTCATTTGAGAAAATCTGTGGGCCATCGATTTCACCGTAATTCAAATTTGGGAATCTCGCAGAGAGGTATTTTGGCGATGGTTGAATTGGAACAGCAGCAGATACTCGAATGGGATTATTCGTATTAGTAGCTTCATCATTAGTCGACTTCGATTGCAAAAAAGAAGTAGTAGGCTGACTTGACGTAGAGGCGACCGGTTCGATGGACAATTCTTTATTCGCTTTAAACTTTGCCACTACTTCGTCAATGGTCATGGTGCTCGAAATTGGTGCGTGTGAAGGAGGTAGGAGCTTCGTACGATTCTCAGGAATTTTGACAGCTGGTATACTCGAGTGTTCTTTCTCTATAGCCGACTTTTTCGGATTTGGAATACCTTCATCGGGACTCTTGAGTTGGTTTACTACTTTTCCATCACATCGTGTTAATTTGACTTGTAATTCACGAACGCAGCGCTGATCATTGGTGACGGTGACCTTCAAATTATCGATTTTTTGGCAAGTTTTATTCAGGAGCTCGATTACTTCTTCAGACTCAGAGTCAGTGACAAAATCCTCGTCACAATAGTCGTCGTAATCACCGGGTTTTGTATCGTCCGCAAATTCTACTTTTTTCTTCTCTTTGCTGTTCGTTTCAGGTGAGTTTACCGGGTATTCAATTGCGAGCATTTTGGCTGGAATTTCGGATTGCGAGTTGGATACTGATTCGGTTGAGTTATCCGCTCCATGATTTATGTTCGAACTCGTATGCTCTGGATTCGGCGTTACGCCGTTTACGGACGGTTTCCAGAGGGTTTTGATCGAATCATCGATGAAACTCGCAAGACCCAAAATCTCGAACGTGACGGATGATACAAAATTCGAATAAGCAGGAACGTCTGAAGTTAGGATCGGTTTTAACTCCTCAAATTCTCCTGCGGCGAGTGACATTGCGATGAAATCACGTATATAGAGTTCGATGCGATGGAACTCACTTTCCACGTAGACGTGTTCAATATCGGCAGCTAACTTCATCTGTGCAATAGCATTGCGTATTTTGTATTCGATTGGGCAGTCGACTTTGGCGAAGACCATTCGTAGACGGCGATTTTGGTTCGAACGCGTAAACAAAACTCGAGTCTCAAGATTCTCTGGCATACATTCGAAATCACTGTAGCTTTCTTTCGTCGTCTTCATCGGATGAACATGGTTCCGATTACAAATCGAATACGCTTTATTCTGTGAACATAAAAATATTTACAAATGTACAGGTTAGAATAATTCTATGAGACTTGTAACGATTTACAATCTATTCAATTTACAAATAAATTAAAATAAAAGAGAGACAAGAAAGAAGACTCAGACAAGAAGGCAAAGACTCCTATTCTTTTGGTGGAGGCTTTATATCATCAGTTGTGTGGTCATATTTTTTCAGATGTCGAATATTCTCTCGTATTATATGACCTGGCCGATTTTCGTCTTCTAGTTCATATACGTTAATGAAAGGTTTCTTGATTATTTTATAAGGACCTTTCCATTGATGACATAACTTCGCAGCGACACCTTTAGCTTTTGATGATCTTGGATGATTTCGTACAAAAACTCGTTCACCTTTCTCCAAAATAATAGGCTTACGATATCGACTAAAATAATCGAGTTTTCGGTCTCGATCTTTTTTCATATTTTCTTGGATCTTTTGAAGAATATTTGATGGTAAAACTCGCTTTTTTACAATATCGACCAATGGATCTGGAACTAATCTTCTCTTCACAGCTTCAAAGGGTATATAACCTGTTACAGTACTTTCTGTATAATTAAGTTTCTTTTCAATATCCGGCAATATTTGAAACCATGATTTCTGTTTGTCACTTAAATATTTCCTGATACTCGAACCAACAGTACTCATAATTCTTTCAGCTGGATTGCTATTTGGAGTGTAACGTGACGTATATCGGACTTTAACATTCATATTTTTCCAATAATCTCGCCAATAATTTGAAGAGAATTGAGGTCCATTGTCACTCAGCACAATTTTCGGAATTCCAAATTCATTCATCCATATTTTAACTTTTTCGATCAAGTTAGTCGAGTTATTGGCTTTAATCGGGTACAGTCGAACATATTTTGTAAAATGGTCTTCTACTACAAAAATAGTATCACATCCAGCTGTACTCGGAGGTAGTGGACCAAAATTATCAACGCAAATCATCTGATTAAAGTACTCTGAAGTTATAGACTGAATTGGTCCATATAATCGAGTTGAAGTTTTTTGAGAAACTTGGCAGGAAATACACTCGTTCACGAACTGATAGACTTGAGTAGTCATTCCAGGCCAATCAAAATGACGTCGTATTATCTTAATTAACTTGGTAATTCCAACATGGCCGTATTCATAGTGATAGTGTTGGATGACTTCACGTTGTAAACTTTTGGGAATAAATATTCTCCAATCATAATCATTTTGGTTCTGATACACTACTAGTTTCAATTTATCATCAACTCGAGTTTTTTCTGGAAATTTCAAAATGTAATGACGTACTACATCATCATTATTTTGAACAGCTCGAAGACGTCGAAATTCAGTATATAAACACTTTGGTGGTACATAGTCAAATAGAAACACCGTGAAATTCTTATCATTTTCAGTGATGTTGAAAGAATACCTTGAGAGGAAATCTGCGATCGAATTTTCACATCCAGAAATATGTTGAATATTCACTCTGAAGTTATCTAGGTATAATAACCATTTCATAATCCTATTTGGTAATAATTCATTTTTCTTCAAATAGGTTACAGCGATATTATCTGTATATAAGTTCACTTCATTGCCAGCTAATAGGTAGTAATTTTTGGCTAATAAATGTACCACTGCTAGTAACTCGAGTTCCATCACTGAATAGGATTTTTCATATCCTTTCAAAACTCGAGATGTAAAGGCAATTGGCATCATCCAATCAGTTTCATCTGCTCGAACTGGTTGCATAACTACTCCTGCGATGGCCTTCGTAGAAGCATCGGTATAAACGTAAAAAGGCTTTGTAAAGTCTGGATATGCTAACAACGTTTCTTTCGCCAATTCTTTCTTCAATAACTCAAAATGCGCAATATTTTCTTTCGTCCAAATAAATCCACCTTTATCAGTTGTCATCGCATAAAGGGGAGCGCAGAGTAGACTAATTCTGGGCATGTACTCTCGGTAGTATTGAAACATGCCCAAGAATTGCTGGAGGCTTTTTACGTCTTTTGGAAGCTCAAAATTCAGTATAGGCTCGATTTTTTCGGGATCCACCTGGACTCCCTCATCAGAGAAAATCATTCCAAGGTATTTAATTTTACGACGACACCATTGCGTTTTTCGAAGATTGAGTGTCATTCCAGCAGCTTTTACTTTTTCTAGGAATATTCGAATGTGTTCAAGATGTTCTTCAATTGTTCTTGAATATATGATAACATCATCGACGTATACACCTGTGAATTCTTCACATCCACGAAGTACCAATCGTAATGCATATACGAATGCTGCGAGACTGTCTTCAGTACCAAATCCCACAACGGTCATGACGAAAGGAATACCGTCAATGGTAAATGATAGCACGCATTGTTGGTCTTCAGCAAGTTTGATTTGTAGAAAGCCATTGTTGAAATCGAAAATTGTGAAGTATTTCATGTCCTTGAACTTCATACGCATATGGTTAATATTCGGAGGTTCAGTCGAATGTCTCAAAATAAATTCATTCAAAGGACGACCATCTAGGCAAATTCGCACTTTACCGCCACCTTTATCGACAAAAACGAGACCTAACTTATAAGGAGATTGACGTTCTACTACCTTACCCTCTTTTTTCCATTTTCTTATAATTTCGGCTACACCATCTTCATATCTATGAGGAATCGGTCGAGTTTTACACCATACTTTATGAGGTGGTGGCAATTTATTACCAACGAATGCAAATCTATGTTCATAACAATTGCATAATCCTATCCTATTCTCAAAAGGCTCACAATTGTTATAGATATGTTTACGCAACGTACCTTTATGCTTAGTTGAGAGCTCGGTGCCTTCAACTGCTTCTTCTATTTTGTACTGCAGTTCTGTCTCGATAACGTAAGCTGGATTCTCACTGATCGAAAATATTTCTTCAGGTTTCATCAATGTAATGAACTGGACCTCTTTGAGTGGCTTCTGTTTAGGATCTTTGTTTAACTCGAAATTAGCTGGATTTTTGTCAGCATCCTTGTAAGGAATTTTAAACGTTCTATTTTGCATAATCGTAACATTCGGATCCGTGACTTCGACGTAATTACCAGCGGTATGGATTACCATTTCGAATTCGCTCATTAAATTTCTGCCAATAATTAAGGGAGTATTCAGATCTTTCACAACGAATACTTGGATATTGTAAACTCCCTTTTGTGGCTTTTGGCATGGAAAACTCATCGGTACGTATGCCATTTTGTTGATTTTCGGATGAGATTTCGTTGCGGCCAAAGAGAATTTTTGTCCCATCCCTTCAGCTCGAACTTCGCTTTTCCTCAATTCCGGGTACTCAGCTACTATGCGTTCGAATACATTTTCATTCATCAGTACATGGGAGCACCCATTATCAAGTAATGCATCTACATCGATTTTGCCAAACTGGACAGTAATTTTCGGCGATACATCTTTGTTTTTATACTCGATCTCGATAGGATTTAAAACATCGATTATGCTATCGTTCAAATTGAATGAAACTGGCTGATCACTTTTTCCATAAGTTCCATCGAGTAGATTATCGCGTTCTTTTGATTCTTTGTCTCTTTTTGGAAATAAATTTACTTTGCAATATTTTTTGAAAAAACTACACATTTCGTAATGCAGTTTGCTAAGTTCACAATATTTCCATTTTGCATAACCAGGTAATTTCGAACTCGATTTTCCGCTATCATATAATTCTCCTTTAGGTTCATAGAGAATTTTGCCTTCAGCGACGTATTTGAACCATTTATTTTCAGAAGGAACCAGTTCATTTCTTTTAACAAATGGTGAAAAAGCATTCCAAAAAAGACATTTTTCTTGATTTCGAGTTGTAAAATAAATTGTTTTATTTATTTCCTCAAGAACATCCCAATAATCTTTTGTTGGTGTAGGAAAATTTATCGGAGGAATCAACGCTAATACGATGTTTGGTATTTGATAATAATCTCTAAGTTTCGATACAAGTTTATTCAATTCATTCTGGAACATTGAACTGTCGAATTTCTTGAAAATCGATTCTTGCAAACCCAGATGAACTAAAGCGTGATCAGTTCCAAAAGGAATATCGAATGTTTTTTCTTCAAGCAATTCATTAGCTCTTTTCGCCGTTAATGAATCACCAACTAGCAAGTATTCTTCTTCTTCTTTTGCGATGTTGGTATTCTCGTGGAATTGTAAAAATTTGAACATTTGTTGACTGCCAATATATAATACACCTCCATTAAAAAGAAATACTTTTTCTTTTTTAGGTATCTCTGGAACAACTGGAGGTATCACTGGAGTGTCTTTTTTGTTAATAATCGCAGCCTGATGAGAAGAGGTCGACTTTGATCGATTTGAGGTAGCACCGCGACCGTTGGTGTTACCTAATTCAAGTTTAAATCATCGATCGATATTTCAATTTCGTTACATTCGAATTCTTCGTCGAAATTTGGAGGATTTTCGACATCGTAATCTTTGATGTTTTTATTTGCATCGACGTAACAAATTGAAACTCCTTCTTCTTTCATATCGATTTCATTAACACTGCCAACTGCTTTGAATCGAGCTTTTCCATCACGATCAGTACGCTTAAAAATTTGACCTTTATCAAATTTCTCAAAAGGATTAAATTTCTTTGATCGATTATCACTAGAACTACTAGTTCTATTCGAGCTACTTGAACGAGAATCGTCATTAGTTGAAGACGATGAGCCAGATTTTTTCATCTTACTAATTAATGGTTTTACAGCTTGGTGGTAATATATAGAAGCGTCCATATCTTTTTTATTTGATATTCCACCATCTTCCATTTCACGAATTTCTTCGATAATATCTTCAATAGTATCACTGGCCGTGCATTCTTTAAAAATTTCGCGATACTCTGGTCCAATTTTAGTCAACAAAACTTGTACGATCCATTTTGCTGTGACTGAGGTATTCCACCTCATTCTTCTCAACCAAAATGTAGAAAAGTCGACGACGCTTTGTTGAGGTTTCTTCTTGTCTTTCTCGAAATTTCGGATATCTCGTTGCTGATTGTTGATTGTTGAGAATTGCTTTACTAACTTTATAGCGTTCTCGTGCCATGGACCGTCAAATTTTATGGCTTTTTTGTAATTCAATAATTCGGCATGTGACAAGAAAAAATCGAGTGCTAGATTATACTCCTTGTTTGTTCGTACAAGTTGGCGGATTTCATTCTCGAACTCAATTAAAAATTCCTCAACAGTTCTATGATCATCTGAAGCTTTCCAAGGAGTAACTCGAGCTCCTTCACAAATCACTTTAATCGATTTGTTACTAGCTGAATTATCAGTACTCGAAAATTCCACTTCATCAATGATTAGTAATGATCTCGAGCCAGGAATACCAATCTCAAACTCTTCTTGTTTGACGTTCAAATTAAAATTCCGTTGTGGAATTGTAATACAAGTTGGTTGTGGAACAAAATCTCGACCTCCTGCTGAACTTCGATTTGGTTTGTTATGTATAGCAAATTGCATAGCTACAGATTCAGACATTCTTTCATTCGTTATTTCTAAAGCATCAATTAATTGTGCCGCAGACACATTATTCGAATTCTGTGATGTTCCTGCTTCATCAGCACCGGGTAGTAACGATAATCGTTTACGATTAATCTCTTCTAACTCCTTTTGTCTTTGTTTCAATCGAGCATTTTCAGCAATCACGGCTTCGTATTCTTGCTGAGTATGAGACATTTCTGCTGGTTGATATATCTCGTCGAATACTTCGTTATCTTCCGGTGGAATCTCGACTGGAATTCGTATCACGTCACTACTCGTAGAATCGTGTGTTTTTTGCGAGCGTGGACGAAATTTCGATTTAGTTTCTTTATAGAAACCTACTGGAAGTTTCTTTGGTCGCAATTCACGTTCGGGGAAAAATATTTTGGCTCGTCGACGTTCTTTCTTCTCGGCTGAATTTAAATCGAGTTGTTCCGAAGAAGTCGATAAAGATGATGAATTCGAAATTGTTCGGGCTCGATGATATTTTTTATAACCGTCGGAAAATTCAGGATTGTAAACAGTTTCGTTGAACTGGTCTCGAAAACCACTTAATTCTTTATCTATTGAACTATCTGCTTCGTTGGATGTAGTCGTAGTATCGATTTTGTCGTTTGGACTGATAGACAACTCGAGTACAAAACTATCAGATATCGAATACTGGAGAACTGCAGGGTCAGTATAATGAATACTAACAGACGGAGATTTCGTATCTTCGTTGATCTGGATCACAGGCTCTTCTTCGTTATTCACTATGGAGAATAATCAGTAAGTACAAACTCGAGCGTTTACACCGACTTGTTCTGGGCAGTATTTTCCTAACTATCTCTAAAATCCCTAACTGAACTATTTCCCTACTTCAATCAAGGCGATGGTCTAACACAAATATTTTAAAACTAAAACTAACCTAAATTGTCCAAAAACACCTTACGTTGCATGAAAAATTCCGAAAGGGATTCATTACCACGTCAGGCGCCAGGTTACATTTTACATAACCAATTTTGGCAAGTAAAATGCCTTTGGACAATTACACAACACAATAATAGTATAGAAAAATCAAGTTCAAACGGTTTCTAAATCTTTACCTCTACAAACGCCATGATAATCGTAACGATAAAAATTCCCACGTATACAACAGGATAGGATTGATGGAAAATAATCGAATTCGACACAATCTCGCGAAATACTCGAACCACACTTCACTTCATAAGAAACAAAAATTCAATTAAAGATTTACTCTCAAAAGTTCGAAATCGATCGCAAACACATTACTCGAATTAAATTTCAAATCAAAATCAAAAAACCGCATAAAATTCAAACAAATTGCACGTAATAGTAAAACTCAATGTTGCGATCGTTGGAGACTAGAAAGATAAGAAATACAAAATGGTGATCTAATACAATAGAGAAACGAATACGTACGATTCTGAGAATTTAGTCAACACGATGTTGATTCCTCTATACTCATATTTTTTTTTTTTTTTTTTTTTTCGATGAATTTTATTAGAAAAACATAAACTTAAAGCTAAGGCGTATTTCTTATACTCGGGTACTCGAAAATACGCGGGAGAGGGGAATTTAATTTCGTGGCCTTTACCAAAATCCTTCCTAGCCGAGGCTATACAAAGTAAAGTATTTAAAACTACATGTATAAGCGTGTTTTATTATACGTAGTAAATGATGATCGTTTTCTGGTACTTTGTCGATGAGGTACAGATGGTTCGAATTATACGTGTCGTTATCTGGTTTGATTCTGGTACTCGAATGCTGGTACTTTACAAAGTTGGTACAACGAAAAGACTTGTATAAATATCGTTGCTTTCTGCTTGATGTTAAATACACTCTCTCACAAACTAGTTCCCTAAGTAGATAGGTACCTACCTATTCAGTACCTATCCACATGCGGACCGTACTTCACTATCAGGCGAGAGTGTCTCACAATGGAATATAGATAACGCGAGTTATAATTCTATTATCGGCCATATTTTATTACTCGAAACCTATCTTCATGTCTACATATTGAACACATGTTGGAAGATGAATTTTGACACAAAAAATTTCGAAATTTGAATTTTTTATAGGATTAATTAATACCTATTAAACACACTAAGCCCTAGCCCCACGTTGGGCGCCAAAATTAATTTATGTGATATAGATTGATTTGAAAATAGGAAAATTTTTGGACTAGGGAACGTAAGTGAGTAGGAATAGGTATAGGAATTTTACTGTTGAGATAAATGGGGTGAGTTTGTATAGGAGAAAATAACCTACCTATATCAACATAAATTAATGCTCTATTTAAATGAAGATAGCTTTCGAGTAATCTCAAACCAAAACAGGGGAACATATCTATTTACAAGGTAGACAGAGTCTACAATCATAAACCATTTTCGGACAATGTCCTAGTTTTATCTAACTCGAATTAGTAATTGAAAATTACGTACATTTTAATTCCAAAGAATAAAATGAGATGGCTACATATTGAAATCTTTCACTAGATTATCTAATTTGAAAACTAGGCGAATTAAATCCTTAACTGGATTATCTAAATTGCAAGCTTAAGAAAAAACCATCTCCTTGATTATCTAATTAATAAGTTGCGACTACAATTCTTAACTGAATTATATAGTAGCCTAGTTTGAGAAAGCCCTAAATACTGCCCGGAACTATGGCATGAGGAGTTACCTCAGCCTAGCCGGTTTGCTCGAATTAAGAACTTACTCCATTTGATGCATACTCAGGAACTAAAGTTGAAAATAAATCATTTGAAATAATTTGAACTCGTGTACCGAAATATTACACCATTTAATAATTGAAAAAAGAATGTTCACTTATTACATTATCAAAAAGATAAAATACATTCGAACAAACACGTTCATATACTCGAATTACCGAAAACATACTGACGTTAGGTAGGTAAGTACCTAACGTCATAAGCTATCAATTTTCCCACCTATGATTTTAACCTTGAAGAGGATCATCGAATTTATGCCAATGTAATTGCCTAACTATTTCTATTTAGGCATCCTTACATGACAATGAGCACGCAAAAATTTACCACCAGCCAAAACTTCAAGTGCTCAGATGTATTTTTAGATTTTTGGTGAATTTTTGAAAATCAAATTCAGACCAAAAATGAGGAAAAAAATCAAAAATACATCAAATTGACCTAGAAAGCTGAAATTTGGAATATAGGCCCTAACCTGTTTTTGGCCTGCCAAATCGATTGAAAACTGTTTCAAATCGTTTTGAGCAGTTCTGGAGTCTCCAGCAAAATTTTCAAAACTTGAAATTTCATCAAGAATGAAGTTGGAAAGATGAAATTCACGCTGCAATCCAACTTAAACACGTTATTATGTCGACTGTAGGTGGGTTGAAGTCATTTCGGAGCCACCGGTGACTTTTTGAAAATTCTTAGATCCTCCAGCAGGTTTCTAAAACTTGAAGTTTTCAATAAAATTTCATCAAATAACGTTGCAAAGCCTAAATTCATTCCATAAACTAATTCTAATACGCTATGAAGTCAACTGCCGGTAGATTTCAAGTCGTTTTGGAGCTTACAGCGACTTTTTGAAAATCACTGGAGCCTCCAGCACATTATTCAATCATCGAAATTTCTACAAAATTTTACCAAACTGAGATGTAAATCCAAATTTTACACTGCACGGCAGTTTCATTATCAAATGGAGTTGAAAAGCCAAAATTGACTCTGCAAATTAATTTCAATACGTCATGAAATCGACTGCAAATGGTTTCAAGTCGTTTTGAAGCTTCCAGCTATTTTGTGGACCTTCGTGGCCGATAAGGTACCCATTACTTTTTTCAAAGTCGATGTGCTTATATGTATTCTGGCCTGAAACATATTTTTCTCCATAGATGTCATATTTCTTGGAAAATTCGAAAAATTAGAGTTGCCCTTCCATTTTTGTGTGAGACTCATAGATATGTATAAAACATGGAGTAATTCAGTATATCTCTGTGTACCTAAATAAGCTCCAAAGCGTATGAAATCTCATACTATTTCTTTCAGGCAGGGCCACAAAATTAAAAAAATAAAAACAATCAAATAAATAATGATGCAATAATTGAGAGTGTAAATTAAACTTAAAGCCCTGCAGTGATATGTACAAAATTACAACAAGATACACATAGGTAATTACATTCGCATGCGAACAATTTTTAAAAGAATTTCCATTTTTCTGCTGTTTTTTTCCTATTAATTTCCCGCATACGCAAGCTCACCCACAAAATAAACATTTTTAACACTACTCTTAATATCAGTCCGATAAGCCATACAATGACCTTCAGTCCGACCTTTACCAAAAGAATAATATAATTTTTCTTCTGCCCATGCGCAAACGATCACATGAACTGGTTTTACAACTGTTCCTCCACCGCAATCTTTTTGTATGTACTTCAACGCCGGTGTGCACGCAATCTGGATAACCTTCCAAAAAGTCTCCTTTTTCCGCTTTACCATTTTGCAATTTAATAATCGAATTACAAAAGTTTTCCATACTTGTTTTACATCCGCAGTTTTTTGTAGGATCTGTCCTAAAATAAAAATTCGTAAACGTTGGTCAGTATTAATACAGGTAGGTATACCGATACCCCTATTGATGTACTTGTAACTTCAAATCTGTAAATTTTGATCAAGTAAGTACTCTTTATGGCAAAAAATACTGAAAATTCTTTTTAAAAATCTTAGTACGATAATTGGTTATCTTACCCTTTAAACTGGGAAAATTGTGTTTCAGTTATTTTCATGCTCTCGGCCAATACAATATGTAGAAAAAAGTACGATAACATTAAGAATGCACTGGTCACTTTCAGAGCCATCTTAAACGTAAACACAAAATAAAATGAAAATTTTGATTTCACAGGATTGAGACAGGTACCCAAAAAATGATCACTTTATCTCGGTATGATTTTTACCACGAAAATTCTTCTACTACGAGTAAGCTCTGTTTTCATTTCAATTCTATAATAATATTTCCACCAAATGTCGAAGTCATTTTTTAATTACAAATTATAAATCAGAGTTTGCAGTGACAACTTAATGGCATTTTAAAACTTTCCTACCACGTGTACCTAGGTGAGTATATAATTATTTGATCATGCAGCGCAGATGGTAAATTCGTTGTGTACCTAATACCTATACTTGTTTACTACAGAGCAGCATATTTTTCTATTTGATTAGACTAATTGATAGCTCGTTTTGCCGCGATATGTACTCTAATGTTGGAAATAGTCAAGGTCGAATTGTTCCCGAATTATCCCATGCTCCTAATCGATACCTACTGAAATCATAATTTTTTGTTTCCAACCAGGCAATAAAAACGCTCAGAAGTGATTTAAATGACTAGTCATCGACTGCTGGTTGAACCTGAATAAACAACAAACACAACGCTCATCCAGGTGTATTATTCGAATTTGGCTTTCAGAATTTTTCCAATGTCATTTTCCTAACACAAATCATAAAAATATATTTTTAATACGGTAATTAAAAGGATCAAAAGTGTTTAGAGCAGATGCTTGATTAAATTTAAATGAACAACAGCAGAATTATTAAAAACATTTTCTATGTAAGTACATATATCATTATGTCAAGCTGCGAGCTGTTTCACTATAGAAGAAATTACGTTCATCGGATTTTTAGGCTCCACGGATGGCAGCACTGAGCAACGTATTCTCAACTTTGAGTCGACTTTTTCAACCGAAGAACGCCCATCTTTTGCTCAAAATAAATTTCAAAAACAAAGCCATTGGGTGGTTTTTACTCGTACCAAAAAAGCAATAAAACTTTGACATAGGGCAGATTGGCCCCACTGCCGAAGGTAGTGCTTATTTTACGAACCCCTATACACTGAAAATATTGGTAACGTGTGAAACTATTAAGAAATATAAGTTCTTTGCGCATTCGTATGTACACACGTACTGACGTACATGATGTCAGGCCATTGTCCGAACCCTCCCTATTATACACATAGGTACCTAGATAGTTTGAAAGGGTTTGTGTCAAGGACGTTGGAATGCGTGAAGATTTACAAGATCTCTATAGTCTATATAGCGATGTATAAGGCTAGATCTACCCCCTGTGACAGGTCAGATGATTAATGATCTCGCGGCTCGCGTCGTGATGACATTATGGCTGAAGATAGGGCTTAGGAAACGTAAATTTTATTATTTAAGAGCTTTGTACTTGTACTTAGAAATTATGTCTATACCACCACTCTTTAGGGGTAGGGATTTAGCCGCTGTATGCGTCTTTATAATAGAGAATCTTTGCAGAAAATCTTCACTTGGTATTGATAAACACGCGTTACCTAGCTGGTTCCTCGTCGCCTGTTAATATAACTGACCATGGATGTGCCCCTAGGGGAGGCCATGGTTGAGTGATATGGTTGTACCCAGTTCTAGAGTGGTAATTTAATTTGATTTAATATACCTATTGACTGATCCTACGATCAATAAATAGTATCTGTTTAGGTAGTTCGGAATGTACCTAGGCATGATCGGATCACGCGAAGTGTTATGTGTGTCTCATTTAGTTAGGTTCCCTTGATGCCTTTAGTCTTGGGGAGGCCTACCTATAGAGGCGGAAAAAAGTGTATAGTGTTCTGTGAGTGGTGAAATACATTTACTAATTGATTACATATAAGTTTTTTGTCATAGTACATCTGACCAAGGTGTCTAGTGGAATGACCTTAATTAGATGAATACCTAGTTATATTACACAGGTGTCTTAATAGGTATATCTATTTCGCATATCCAATTTTACGTGTGAGTAAAAGGGATGAAGTTTTAATACTTGAAAATTAGAAAAACTACCAAGGTCCTACATAAGTATTATTTTAAGTAATCCGAATTGTATCAACAAAAAGACCGATGTGTCAGGCTTTGACTCGTATAAAGCTCTGGTATAATTCAATTAGGTATTTTTATCTCGTTTACTCGATTCTACTTACTTGTATTATTCCGCTAGTGTTCAGTCTTTTCGTATCACCTGATGAAGGCACTGTGTGCCAAAACGTTGTGTGTGTAATTTTTCGTGAAAATAAAAGTTTTTATCAAGTTAAAATCTACCTATTGGCTGTGCGACGGATACATAGAGCGCGCTGCTACGCGCCGAAACGTTAAGTTGAAAACGGGTCCAGTTGTACAGAGAGCATAGAGAGAAATCACGTTTTTTAATTTTTACGCAAAAACGGTAGGGTTTTTTGCTATTATGCATAAAACATTATTTTCAGAGAATTTAATTTCCGATTTTTTGGTGTAAAAAAAATTGAATTTCGATAATTTCTTTCGCCCGCTTTCAGCATTTCACAACTTTTTAATTGAATTTCTCCACGAGTATTGAAGCTAAAAATCTGGTGATTATATTAATGTAAAGAGGAGAAAATGCTGATTACTGAGAACATTAAAAAATTGGTATTTACCGATATATTTTTTTGTGAAATTCTGAAAACTGGTGAAAATTGTTACACGAAAACTGAATTTGTCACGTTGTAAATCGTCAAAGTTCATTTTTTTTATACCAAAAAATCGGAAATTAAATTCCCTTCAAATAATGCCCTATACAATTGGTAAAAAACCCTACTGTTTTTGCGTAAAAATTAAAAAACGCGATTTCTCCCTATGCTCTCTGTACAACTGGACCCATTTTCAGCATTTCGAGCGTTCCCCGTTAGATGTCAGCCACTTTGCGTCGTAGTGCCAATTTTCAGGTTTTTTTTTTTCAAAAAACTCTTCAAAAATTTGTCGAGATTGATCACCTTGCTGAAACCCAGCTTCGGTCATGTTGTATATGTGCATTTGATGTAGTATTCAAGTAAATTGATTAAAAACCAATTACTTGTGTCACCTTAATTTGTTTAATTGTGAATCCTAATCTGATTGTGTGTAATATTCTTATTATTATTGTTGTCGTATATGTAAAGTAACTTTTATTTCATAGAATACAAATAATTTATTACATCATATTCATTGTGTATAATTTTAAGGTGTTTGTTATGCTATATCTAATACACGGAGTACAGAAATAGGTGTTGTGTCCTCTTAGTTTATTTATTATTCTGAACACCTAGACAAAGTAATTCGACTTCAACCCCTATATCGTGTGAAATTGGTGCCCTGTCTCATTGGTATGGACAGGATACTTCCTACCTGTTAATAGTTAGAAATTGGTAAATAGTTGAGCTGAGTTTGCTATCTGAAGATAGTGTCTCTCTTTTAGGTGCTATCTTAACAAAAGGTATTTTATCCTTAGGCATTTATTAACATCAGAGTTTGGTATAATAACACATATCATCCATCTTACCTATCACATTGGCTTTTGTCTATCTTATTACAATCTATATTTTTTAGTAGTGATTGCGATTGAGAGCATAAATTAAACTTGAATCACCGTGGTGATATACTACATTCGCAGGCAAAAAATCTTCCAGAGATTTTTTACTTTGCAGCTGTTTTATTTGTGTTAATTGTCCGTATACGCAAGCTCCTGCTCAAAATGAACCTGAAGAGTATCGCAATCAGTCCAAAAACCCATGACATGACCTTCTGTCTGGCCTTTACCAAAAGGGTAATACAATTTTTCTTTTTCCCATGCGCACAAGATTATATAAATTTCTTTTGTAACAGTTCCTTTGCCGCATGTCCTTTTGTACTACAGCGTGAGCGGTCTGGCATACTGGAAAACCGTCCATAAAACCTCCTTCTTCCGATTTCCCATTATGTATTTTAATAATTGAATTACAGAAGTTTTGCACTTCTTTTGTATTAGTATTAGATTCGCAATATTTCTTATAAGGATCTGTCCTAAAATTAAATTCATAAACATTGGCCCGTATTAGGTATCTACCTATTGAAGTAATTAGCTCTAAATCTGTAAGTGTTGATTACTTTCTAGCTTACCCATTGAACTGGGAAAATTGTTTTTCAGTTATTTTCGGTTCCTTGTTGGGAGGTTGTTTTTCAAATATTATCACTGTCTTGTTGGCCAATACAATATGTAGAAAAAGATACGATAACATGAAGAATACGCCAGTCACTTGCAGTGTCATCTTCAACGTAAATACGAAATAAATTAAAATTTCGATTTTACAGGAGCGAGGTATGCAAAAATGATCACAGTAAGCAGGTGTGATTTTCACCACAAAAATGCTTCTATTGTATCACTGCGATGGATGGCGGTAGGCAGGTATACCTACATATTTATTAAAAACGGCCAATATGATGAATTATTGATTCGACAAACAGAATGTTTCCCATTACCACAATTTTTCCAAGGTTAATGTCAATACGCGAATCATAAATTTCCTTTCAATAGGCATAAAAACAGATGTATAATGTAGAATACTCATCAATATATTTCCTTTATCGACGTTTCAAATGATTTTTCTTTGTGGAAAAAATCTGCAGGACATTGATCAAGTGGTCGCATATGACAGACGATCACGTGCGTGATTCAACACCTCAATGTTGTGAATTTCGGATACGCTGTGTAAATATCACCTTATGACTTGATAATCATCATTCAAAGTTTAAAGTTGCTCCAACTCAAAAAGTGTTTTTTTGGACATACACGCCTTTGCCTTCAAGGTATAGGACTAACTAATTTTACTTGATGAGGTCAGCAATGCCAGCGAGTACTTGAAGAAGAACAAAGCAAAGAAATCACTCACCAAATCCACAACATTTGCAACTTGATATGGCTGAGTGGTAGTGAGCAGTGAATTGGGCAGAGGACTGGGTACACTGTACAGTCAACACATGTCACTCTGTACAAAAAAGGATCTCCAGAGAATCGCAAGCACTACAGAATGATCTCTTTGATAAGTCACACCAGCAAAGTACCTACTATTGAAGATTGTGTACAACAGGTTATACTCACTCATGCACATTCAATTCCCTCCTGAACAAACGTTATTTGTGAGAAGTAGAGGAACTAGGGAGCAGATCCTCAACCTCTGACTGCTGATTGAGTAGGCACACAAATACAATGTGCGTACTGAGCTATGTTTTGTAGATTACAAAAATTTATTTGACTGTGCGCAATGGCAACTACTCAAGATGGGTTAGCCAATACATCTGGTGTGGCTGATAAAACAGTAGTATGAAGGGAGCATGGCAAATGAACGAATTAACAGAGAAACAGTTTTCTGAAATGTATACGGCTTCTCTGATGAATAAAGCGAGGACAAAGATCATGGCTACAGCTACCATAGTCTGTTCCAAATAAGAAGTGCAAACTTTTTTAAGGAACAAAACATAGGGTCCACACTAGGGTGGTTCAAAGAACAATAGAAAAAAAATTTGTTATAATTTTTTGAGCTTACCCCCTAGAAGTGTTCCATTTAGTATGAACACACTGGACAAAAAATTTCAGGTCAAAAAAATTATATTTAGAGGTCGCGCATGAGAGTTGAATGTTGAAAAGGTATGAGCGAGTCGAGGGAAAACTTCCCACGGTTGTGCGCAGGGGAACGCAGCATTGCATTCCCTCGTTGGATCGAAGCAGATTACAACATGTTATCCCCTCTACAATGCATGATAAGTAAGTCTAGTCCTTGGTGGGCTTTTTAAGATGTTATTAATGATGAGTCAACGACAGTTTTTCAATTCCAAAGATCACTGAGGTGAAAATACATACAAAAGATTTGAAAAGTAAAGGAAAAAGTACAAGTATGAATTTCAGGTTGTATTATTCTATTCTACTTGGAAACCAAAGGGAAAAAATTAATGGGATAAATTTACATTGAAATACATAATTATGAATATTTTATAAGATTCAGCACTTCAAGTTGATGTTTTATCAACTAAATTATTATCAGTTTAAGAGCTATTACTCAGTAAAAATGGAATTTTTTGATTTCTAAATTCCATAATTTGGGTTCAAATGAATTCTACAGCCGAAAAATCATAATCAATACTTTGGAATAGTTGTTTTAAAACCCCCCAAGAAATTGGAGTCACTTAATAAGTTGTAGTGGGGATGCCACTCTCAGTACAGTTGCGTAGAATCAACCCTGTCAAGCTTCATTGCGTTTCCCACTGTGCCATCGTGAGAAGTATTGTGCTCGCGCGCTCGTAGCTCTCAACATTCAATGCTTGTGCACGACTTCTAAATATTATTATTTTTCAACAAAATTTTTATGGTATCATTTTTTCATCAAAAGAAACAAAATTAGGGGGTAAGACCTTACTAAGATTTCAAAAAAAAATGTCACATGAACCACCCTAGTCCACACAAACATGCAAGGTTGAGCACTACGCTAAAGCAACAAAATTGATAAACAGTTTGCTTTTCATTGCTGCATAAATTGGTTTACCTCCCCGTCAGTTCCCTGGATCATCACGCCTCTTGGTGCATTGCATGGTTGTAGCTTGCACTTCTTATTTGGAACGGACTGTAGGAGGCAGGAATGCGCCAATGCACCATCAAGCCAGAATTCCAAACAAATTAGAAAATTTTAAATACGTTCACTCATGCCGAATGTTTCATCCTCGTCGAATATGCCATTCCCCTGAATGTTTCTAAATGTGCAACAATAACATTTACTCGAGAAAAAAAAACATTATAGGATGCCCATACATGGTCAATGGGGTAGAGCTTTCTCACTTAACAACTGTTAGGGACCTGGGTGTAAATCTTGATGTGGGGCTTAGTTTCAAGTATCATGTCAATACATGTGTTAGTCAAGGCAAGAAGGATGGTATATTTTGTGGTCAGAAATTCGGCGCACTTCAGAAGGATAAGCATGTTTAAAGTCTTATATTTCTCATACATAAGATCAATCCTTGAGTTTGGAATACAGGTCTGGTTTCCTCACACCGAAAAATTTATAAAAGAACTTGAAAAAATTCGAAACAGATTTCTAAAATACCTGTATTTGAAGACTTTTGAATATTATCCTCATGACTTGACACAAAGAGAACTTTTAGAAGGATTTGAAAGCGACTCATTAGAAAAAAGAAGAGAAATATGCAATCATATTGATGTTCCTGTATGATGTTATCCATTTTATATTTTTGTATTTTTTTTCTTCCTTCTTCCTTTTCAGATCATAAAACAATTTTTTATTCTCCCTTAGTGTTATAAACGGTTTCTCCTGTAATTGGCTTCTGGCTGTTGGAGAGACCTAAATTGTAAAAATAAAATAGAATAAAATGATTGTGAATCACTCTGAGAACAACTCGCCTGAAATCCAGGAAATATACCATTGCATGTATACCTAAGCTTCCCGGCATTTGTCAGGAGTGCCCTGAACAAAGACAGTTGCAGAGAGCTATTGTATCCTGACATGGAAACGGCACCTGGTGCATCATAATCACGACCCCCCCCCCCCGGAGGTAAAATGGTACCAAGAAGAAGAATGGAGAGTACCCTTTACTGGTAATTTCAAAAGTGCTGCAAATTTTAATAATTTGAAAATCGAACGTTGGGTAAATTCAGTCCTCAAAACATATGAGATCCAATAATATGTATGTATTTCTGGCATTTCTCTCAGCCAGGGCCACAAAGTAATAAAATTAAAAATGAAAACAATCAATGATGATGCGATTTTAATATCTATACCTACTTTCGTAGTGATTGATTGAGAGCTTAAATTAAACTTAAAGCAACGTAGTGATATACATTCGCAGGCAAAAAAATCTTTACAGCTGTTTTGTGTTAATCGTCCGTCCTATACGCATACTCCTGCTCAAAATGAACCTCAAGAGTATTACAATCAGTCCAAAAACCCATGACATGACCTTTTGTCATACCTTTACCAAAAGGGTAATATTGTTTTTCTTGTTCCCATGCGCACACTATTATATGAATTATTTTTACTTCTGTTCCTTCGTCGCAATCTTTTTTAAATACAGCGTGAGCGGTCTGGCATGATGGATATCCTTCTAAAAAACCTCCTTTTTCCGATTTCCCATTTTTTATTTTAAGAATCGATTTACAAAACTCTTGCTTATCTGCTGTAGATCCGCAATATTCATGATAAGTATCTATCCTAAAATAAAATTCATAAACATTGGCCAATATTAGGTAGGTGGTAGTAGGTACATAGTACATACCTATTGAAGTACGCATAAATAGCTCTAAATCTGTAAGTGTTGATTACTTTTTATGGCGAAAAATTACCGAAAATACATTTTAAAAATCTTGGTACAATAATTGGCTAGCTTACCCTTCAAACTTGGAATATTGTTTTACAGTTATTTGCAGTTCCTGGTTGCCCAATACAATATGTAGAAAATGATACGAAAACATCAAGAATACGCCAGTCACTTGCAGAGTCATCTTGAACGTCAATACGAAATGAATTAAAATTTTGATTTTACAGGATCGACGAGGTTTCCAAAAATGATCACCATAAGCAGGTGTGATTTTCACCACGAAAATGCTTCTATTGTATCACTGCGATGGCGGTAGGCAGGTATATCTATTTTTTAAAAACGGCCAATGATGAATTATTGATCCGAATAACAGAATTTTTCCCAGTACCAGAATTTTTCCAAGGTTAATGTCAATACGCGAATCATAAATTGCCTTCCAATGGGCGTAAAAAAACAGATGTATAATGTATGTAGAACACGCATCAATATTTATTTCATTTATCGACGTTTTAAACGATTTTTCTCTGCAGAAAAATCTGCAGGACATTGATCAAGTTGTTGCATAATACGTCAGACGATCACGCACGTGATTTAACACCTCAATGTTGTGAATTTCGGATACGCTGTGTAAATATGAAATCGTATCACGTTTGTTGGAATTATCACCTCAATGGCAGTAGTTTCTACCCAACTTTTGTAAAAACACCAGATGTGTTTTCATGGGCGAAATTCGATAGAATAACAGTAATATTTTTCAGCACATTGAAATCTATTATTTAGTCAGCCTGCCAGTGAGTTGTTTAGTGAAAATAAGCTGTGCTAGAGGGTAAGTTCAAGTGCTCAAATGTGGCCACTAGAGTGGATCGTTTTTCAACTTTTTTAGAATTTCGATTGAGCGTTGTAAAAAAAAATCATAACTACTCGTAAATGACCTGAATAACATGCAGGATGCGTTTAAAATTTTTTAACCAACGTTGGACTATCTTCTCAGCTTGAGCTCACAGTTTTCAAAATTAGAAAAACTTTCGATAATATTGTTTCAATTTTTTTTGATTTTTTTCCTGTTCAGGTGGACTGTTGATAATTTTAGAACTAGCTAATGATCGCTTTTAGGCCATTAGAAACGTTCAGAGTTCATTTTTTCCA
Organism: Planococcus citri; assembly: GCF_950023065.1. Taxonomy (NCBI): domain Eukaryota; kingdom Metazoa; phylum Arthropoda; class Insecta; order Hemiptera; family Pseudococcidae; genus Planococcus; species Planococcus citri. The sequence continues at coordinate 8,470,304 of NC_088681.1, forward strand.
AATGCAGGAGTTCTCAAAATATAGATAACGCTATGATTTTCTGCTAGGCTCCATCAAAATTCGAAAAACGTTGATATAAACGACCCACCATAGGGGCCACTTCAGTCTTTTTTTTTTAGATAAATGCAATCTGGCAAGCCATAGATCACACTAGTACGATCGAGCTCTGATTTTATTTCATTGTACTCGTATGATCACTATGCGAGAGATTACGAATGGCATGAATCGCAGTTTTATAATTAGATCATTGAATAAACAATTATCAATTCACTTACTGATTTATCATATTTTTTTCCACTTATCAAGTTTGCACTCACCTAAAACAAAAAAGCATCATACACTATCGATTAGTATACATTTACAATTACCTCATTAAACAGAATAAACATATTATGTACATTTATAAAGCAGAATTTCAGATAACAAGGACTTCAATATGGAAGTATAATGTAACCATTGGAGACAAAACCGACCTCCGAGCTGAAGACAGTGAACTTTCGGAGTCACTTACTGGTGACATATTCGGCTAACAAAAGCTGAAAACAACTAATCATGAATTTTTTTCTTTCCTTATGTCACACAAAAGTATCCAAGAAATTGTAGGTTTTTCGCGAATATATTTTAACACAGGAACCTCTTGAGGTGTCACACTCCGATTTGAACGAGACCGCGATTTTTGGAAAGTGCATGATCTAAAACCCGCGAAACCAAATTTTCAGCTGCCCAAGTTCATTTTTCGAGTTTTGGTGAATTTTTGAGAATTCAAAATTGTCTGTTTTTGGCGATTTATGCTTTTTTTTAAAAAAAAAAGTACGTTTTTGACCAATAAAAATGGTCAAATTAAGTCCCAAAACTAATATAAATTACCCAAATCCAAATTTCACCATTATCAGCCATTCTGGAGCCTCCAGCGCGATTTTTCAATTTCTCCAGAATTTTGAATTTGCTCCAGAAGGCGTGAATATGAAGTTGGACAGCTGAAGATCGAGTTGTATATTACACTCGACCTGTTTAACGAGTTTATCCACGAGCCGATTTTGAGAGTGACACCTCAAGAGTGGTTTTTTGAGGCGTCACTCTCGCTCCAAAACGGCTGGAAATGGTAGAATTTGCGCTCCGGGGGTTAGTTCTTGAAGAAATGCAGCGATTCGCGCAAATTTCAAAAATTTCCTCACAAAAAGGTTATTTTTTGATTTTTTTGATTTATTAATTTTGAAAAAAGCTGTCCAAAAAACCACTCTTGAGGTCTCACTCCCAAAATCGGATCAAATGTAGATAAACTCGTTAAACAGGTCCAGTATAATACACATCAACTCGATTTTTAGCTGCCCAACTGCATATTCACGCATTCTGGAGCAAATTCAAAATTCTGGAGAAATTGAAAAATCGCGCTGGAGGCTCCAGAATGGCTGGAAATGGTGAAATTTGGATTTGGGTAATTAATATTAGTTTTGGGACTTATTTTGACCATTTTTATTGATCAAGTAAGTACTTTTTTAAAAAAAGCATAAATCGCCAAAAACAGTCAATTTTGAATTCTCAAAAATTCGCCAAAAATTGAAAAATGAACTTGGGCAGCTGAAAATTTGGTTTTTGGGGTTTTAGAATATGCACTTTCCAAAAATCGTGGTCCCGTTCAAATCGGAGTGTGACACCTCAAAAGGTTCTCTTGTGAGTGACTTTCAACCCAAAATTAAGGACTCCAAATTTGGTCAATATCCTCCTTTTTTGTTTTAATTTTTTCACGAACCATCCTAATATGTACTTAGGTATATTTATACGAGTATGCAGTACTTAAAAATGAGGGAAATTTGTCCCGAAACTGATACTAACTTTTTCAAATCCATATTTCACAATTTCGTGCTATCCTGGAGCCTATAACAGCAAAAAATCTATAATTTTAAAATTTCTTCGGAAAAATTTATTTGCACCTTCACATTATTTTCGACTTGCCTGAAGATCTCATTCACATTTCAGCTGATTTCCTAGGGAACACTCCAGTACTGCGTTTATTCGACCAGAATTCTTCACTTACTTATCATTAAACATAATTTTATGTTTCCGGAAGAATTTTGAAATTATGGAGAAATCGAAATTAAATTCGTTTCGGGTGAGCTGATATCAGTTTCGAAATCTATTTCAATCATTCTTACTGAATAAGTATGCATTTTATTTATTTATTTATTGGAAGGATGGTGATTACCCCCCTCACCCCCTCAAAAAACCCTCGTTTAGCACGCCTATAATGCGTATTCACAATCACCAAACATACTCGTAGGTATATGTATTAGAAGCCTCACAAAGGGGACACAGATAATCGATTTTTAATTAAAAGTATTTTAATAGTTTGCTCCGTTACTGCAGCAAAATCCCGAATAAAGATAACGGAAAACGGAAACCTCATTCGAACCGGAACCGAAATGAAAACGGAATAAGCTCGGTGTTTGGTGCGGTTTGCTTGCATGTATCCTTATTCCTCATTGCGGCCAACATTGTGTATTATTACCATTGTGGAGCTATGCATGAAACTGTACACGAAGGTTGGTAGGATATGTTCTGTGTAGATAGGTATAGTATTTTGCTTATATCTTTGTATCTATAGCACTGTACGTAGAATTAGGAATTGGAATACACAAGTTCAAAATACATCTTTGTACATACAGGTTTAGAGGTAGTACACACTACACAGGTTAAACCATATCGTATAAAAGGCTACAAAGACGACGATGGTGAATTGAGAATTTCGCTAGCAGCATTATCTTAGATAGAACGTGGTTCGCCAATGAACATAACCCAAATTTAATTCGAGAAAAATAATATATTCTCCGAGTAAATACGTTTTAATCGGCCAACGCAGCGACTAAAAGACGTTATGGAGGAAGGCAGGAAGTCCGAGACTTCCTCAAAAAATTATGGAAGGAATTTCTTGATTCATTTCGGATACCTACCTCATGAGTTGAGCATGTTTCATAAACCATCTTTCTAAATCAGAAAAAAAATACCTCCTGAAATAAAAAATGTCTTGCTTTATTGAGAAATATATTATTTCGACGACATTCGCTCAAAATCATCCACAAACCAACGCTCGACATCTTAAAATTTAATCAAAAATATCTCCAAGTTGATACCCCTTGTTGTTTAATTAACACCGAGAGTTCATTTCGTTCTCGTAGAAATCTTCAACTCCGAGGATTTTTTTCCATACAAATAAATTCGAGCCCAAAGACGTTTAAATAATTAGACTAATACACCGAAAAGCACGGTTTCACCAGCGAATGAAAAAACAGCCCCCTAATCCCTAATCTCTGAGCGTAAAATAACGCAAAAGAAGACGTAATCCGTCGCTGTTCTCTTTGCTGCAATGTGCCTACACGTTGAATAAGTTAGGTATATCGAATCCAAATCCGAGACTGGTAAAATACTTAGGCTCGTTTACAAAGTCGACTTGCGTTAAGTAAATTGAATTTCGCCAGACAATACGACATCGTAGATACACAAAATCCACACCAGGTTGTACACGTTGCTGTACGTCTACTTACGCAGCATGAGCACGACGACGATGACGAGCACGTGCAAAAGCTACGAATTAAATTCCGAGACAAAATTTACCAACGAAAAGAGAAGTCTCATTACATCGAGTGAATCTCCTCGTGTACTCGGTGCGTATGTTGCTAAAGCTATGTACCTTATACATATATTCTTGGAACAGTGTAATTTTTCAAAATCTCATTTACTTACCTACCTACTTCTCATCTCATCTTGGCATAAATTTCGATGCGAAGTATACCTACAGGGTGAGACAAAATTTCGCCTCGGTCGTTTCGTGTTCGTAGTACAAAAACATCGCACAGTCGTAAGAACTTGAGAAGGAGAAGAAGCACGACTATACTAGATGATGGAACATAATAAGCGAGTAATCTGTTGATTTAGTTTGCGGCTCGGCGATATTTCAGTCACGTAATTAATTAAACTATTTCGTTTGGCGGATAATTCGGTTAACTGGCGGTGGTTATTTTTACACACAAAAGGCTATTTATTAAGGGGTCACGTTTATTTGTTCTTCGAAGATAATATAAGTTGAATGGCGAATTTATAAATATATTTTCCAAATGTAGCCGGCAGTCCAAATAACTATACCAAAACTGGAATGAGTGCCTTTAGAGGGGGTAGCTAGTTTCGAAATTCATATGCATTACGCAGGAAGGCATAATACATAGAAAGTGGCTATACAAGTTTTGGACGGATTTTCGTTTGAAACTTTGGACTATTGAGTATTTTGGTATGGTTTGATTTTTTATAGGTGGTTTTGGGAACCCTTGAACGTGCTTACGAGCTCCATTTTTCTTCGGCAAAATTGAACCAAATTTTCGGACTTATAAAAAATACTTATATATTGGTTTTCGTATTTTACAGGTGTTGCTGTTCTGCGCCAGGAGTAGCCAAAACATCACAAATATTCTCACAAGTCTTGACCACATTCGCACACCCGTAAACGATCTTTAAATGTCAGTTTTTGCCTTTTTACGAGTGTTGCGGGTTCTGCGCCAGGAGGAGCTGAAAATCAAAAATTTTCACAGGATCCGAAGATCACGAATATGCCCGCGGTCTTAAACACATTTGCAGACCCTTGAACGATATTTGAATGGGAATCAGTTTTTGCATTTTTGGGTGCATTGAGGGTTCTGCGCCAGGAGGAGCTAAAATCAAACATTCTCACAGAATCTGAAGATTACGAATGTGTCCAAAGTCTTCACCACATTCGCAGACCCATAAACATACCAGTTCTTGACTTTTTACGAGTGTTACGGGTTCTGCGCCAGGACGAGCTGAAAATCAGAAATTTTCACAGGATCTCAAGATCACGAATATGCCGAAAGCCCGCATCAAATTCACAGACCAATCAATAATATTTAAAAATCAGTTTTTGCCTTTTTACGAGTACTGAGGGTTCTGCGCCAGGAGGAGTTGAAAACCAAAAATGCTTACAGGATATCGTCTGGTATTCTGGTGCAATGAAATGAATAATTTTCTGATACGCAAAACGAACAAATTTCAGATGCAAAAATGAGCAACTTTCCACCGCTGAAAATACCCATTGTCTAATGCAAAAAGGGCACAATTTCCTTAAACTAACAAATTGATAAATTTCTGATTCCAAAAATGAACAATTTTCTGATACAAAAAATTAGCAACTTTCTGATTCCCAAATTGAACAACTATCTGATGCAAGAAATGTGAGCTACAATTTTCCTATGCAGAGGTGATCAATTTTCTGGTGGAAAAAATTAACAACATAGGGCGAAATGAACAATTTTACGGCTCAAAATATGAGCAAAGTTCTGAGGCAATGAAATGAATAATTATCTGATGGATAAAATGAACAATGTTCTGATGCGAAAAATTAGCACCATTCTGATGCAAAATAATGAGCAATTTCCTGATGCAAAAATTGCAACTATATTTGAAATCGATTAATTTTTGATGCGAACATTGATCAATTTCCGATGCAAAAATTGATCAATTTCTGATGCAAAAATTATCAACTACTAATGCAAGAAAATAATCAATTTCTTGTACAAAAATTGATTAATTTCGCATACAAAAAATTGATCAATTTTTGATGAAAAACTGATCAATTTCTTATGCAAAAATTAATCAATTTCTGATGCAAAAAAGAATTAATTTCAGATAAAAAAAATTGATCTACTTCTGATGCAAAAATCAATCAATTTCTGATGTGAAAAATTGATTAATGTCTTATTCAAAAATTGATCACTTCTGCATCACAAAATTGTACATTTTAGGCATCAGAAAGTTGCCAATTCTTTGAATCAGAAATCGATATTTTTTGATACAAAAAAATGAAATTTTCCTGATGCATATCCTGATGAAAAATATACATTTTCCTGGTGAAAAAAAGAAATTTCTCTGGTGAAAAACAGACATTTTTCGATGAAAAATTGACATTTTCCTGATGCAAGTTAACAATTCCCTGATGCAAAAAAATGGATGAATTTTCTGATTCAGCATGATCAGCGATTTCCTGATGCATTATTTCCTTAATTTCATTGTACACTTTCTCACGTTCTTGAAAACTTTTGATCTCTCGAGGTTCAAGTTTAATGATCTTTGAAAATAGAGTTACAATTTTCATTCATTTTTTGAACTTGTCAGAAAAAAGTTGACTCTACTAACAAAATGGAGGCCATTTTGATTGACAGGTCAGCCTCAATCGCAGATTTTGATTTACAACACAGAACTCGCTGGAAATTTTTCAACTGGACAAAGCTAGATAGAAAGAGCATGCAAAAATTCATCACCGACCAAAATTTCAAGGGCTTAAGCTCATTTTTCGATTTTTGGCGAATTTTTGAAAATAGTAAAGCCAAAAATGATAAAAAAATCAAAATTTTATCAAATTGACCAAGAAGAATAAAATTTGGGATAGGCCCTATTTTTGAACCGCCAAATCGATTGAAAACGGTTTCAAACCGTTTTGAGTAGTTCTGAAGCCTCCATGCAAAGTTTTGAAACCTGAAGTTTCCACAAAATTTCATCAAAAATGAAGTTGGAAATCCGAAATTTACGCCGCACTCAAGCTTAAACTGCACGCTATCAAGTCGACTGCTGGTGAGTTTAAGTCATTTTGGAGCCTTCAGAGACTTTATGGAAATTCTCTTAAGCTTTCAGTAAATTTTCGAAACTAGAAATTTCCACAAAATTTCATCAAATGCACTTGAAAAGCTGAAATTCATTCTGTAAACTAATTTTAATACGCTATGAAGTCGACGACAGGAAGATTCCAAGTCGTTTTGGAGCCTCCAGCAACATTTTGGTAATTACTGGAGCCTCCAGCAGATTTTTCAATGATCTAAATTTTCCTAAAATTTTACCAAACAGAGCTGGTAATTCAAAGTTTACTCTGCGCTACCATTTGAAGTCATTTTGGAGCCTCCAGCGACTTGTTGAAAATTACTGGAGCATCCAGCAGATTTTCAGAACTTGAAAACGTTCACAAAATTTCATCAAGATGTAGTTGGGATGTCAAAATACATTCTTCAAGTCATTTTGCAGCCTCCAGCGACTTTCTGGAAATTACTGGAGCCTCCAGCAGATTTTCAAAGCTCGAAATTTCTATAAAACTTCACCAAACAAATGTGAAAATCCGAAATTTACTCTGCACTTCGATTTCATCACGCTATTCAGTAGACTGCAGGCGGGTTCACGTTATTTTGAAGCCTCCAGCGGCTTTTTTAAAATTATTGGAGCCTCCAGCAGATTTTCAATGCTCGAAATTTCCATAAAACTTCACCAAACAAATGTGGAAATCTGAAATTTACGCTGCACTTAACTTTTATCACGCTACCAAGTAAACTGTAGGCGGGTTCACGTCATTTTGGAGCCTCCAGTGACTTTTTGAAAATTACTGGAGCCTCCAGCAGATTTTTGAAACTTGAAAATTTTCTCAAAATGTCATCAAATGCAGTTGTATAGCTGAAATATATTCTGCAAGTCATTTTGGAGCCTCCAGCAACTTTTTGAAAATTACTGGAGCCTCCAGCAGCTTTTCAAAGCTCGAGATTTCCATAATACTTCACCAAACAAATGTGGAAATCCGAAATTTACTCTGCACTTCGATTTCATCACGCTATCCAGTAGACTGCAGGCGGGTTCACGTCATTTTAAAGCCCCCAGCGACTTTTTGGAAATTACTGGAGCCTCCAGCAGATTTTTGAAATTTGAAAATTTCCAAAAAATTTTATCAAATATTGTTGAAAAGACGAAATACATTCTTCAAGTCATTTTGGAGCTTCCAGCAACTTTTTGGAAACTACTGGAGCCTCCAGCAGATCTTTGACGACACTTGGAAATTTTCACAAAATTTCGTCAAATGCAGTTGGTAAGCCGAAATACGTTCTTCAAGTCATTTTGAAGCCTCCAGCGACTAGGTGGACACCTCGAACTTGTTTTGTTGACTATAATTAGCCAGGTGAAAAATGGGCGACCTACAAAAATAATCAAAAATTTCTGGTCATTGCCTGGAGTAAGCAATGACATAGTCTCATTTGCAAATAAACTTGTCGAATAGGTTGAGAATAGGCCAGAACTTGATTTCCAGCTTGCAAAATTAATTTTTTCGCCTTCTGGAAACATCCAAAAATCCTGAAAAAACCGTACCTATATCACTCTGGAGGCTCCAGAATGGATGAGAATAAAAAAGAAAAATTACCTATTACTCAATTTTAGAAAATTGCCATTTTTGGATTTTCAAAAATTCACCCAAAAATCAGTTTAGACAGCTGAAACTTTGATTTAGACAATGCCCTTGTCAAAAATGCAATTTATATTCAAATTGAAGATGGAACCTTCGAATGGTTCCCTGACAAGACCATTTCTATGCAAAATTATTTTTTTCATTTTTTAAAAAATAAAAAATCATTTTCAAAAATCAGACATCCAAATTGAAATGTAACAACATTTTTCTACGCCGCAAAAATTCGGCTCTTTATGATACACCCTGTCCAGCAAGACTATCACGACTTCACATTACAATTCTATTTTCTCCATTCATACTACCAACATGCATAGCTACGCACACATGCATCGTTGTAAAAGTTCATACACATTAGGTTAGGCCCTATACATACAAATTATCACTAAACCAGATTTGCACCGGGATAAGGTTACGGGCGAGGGCAAGTTTCGAATAAATTAGAGAACCCGTACCCGGAGCCTCCATCGCTATCGTCATTCTCATTGCCATTGCAGCCAGAGTAATTTCTTTCATTGTCTGTTTTATTCTGGGTACATAAATTTTCCTTCTTTCGATGCCATAGCGTGTTGTGTGTTTTGAATTTGTGCGTAATGAAAAACACCCCTCCCCCGATGCCCCTCGCACGTCATTTCGCCAGTATTCTCTATTCACGATACTCGTCTTATTGTCTGTGCTGAAAATCTGCGGAGCGTTTTGTTTGCGAGAAAATTGTTGATTCGCGTATGGAATTCATTTTTTTACTCTTTCTCTCTCTGTCTGTTTCTCTGTTCGACTGATGCTAGATTCTGCCACGCGTTTTACTTTTTCATTTGTGTAATCAGCTTTTCTCTTCTCTGTTTTCTAAACGAACAAAACGCGAGTCTATTGTACGTTAACACGGATAGGGCTCGATAAAACAGGAAACTTGTATAAGGATTGTTTAAGAGTTCCGGCCGTTCCTTCTACATAGTTCTACGTACAATTTACGAGTAGTAATCCGATTGGTAAGTTTGAATGGAGCAATTTTTATTCATCTTTTTAGTATTCTTCAAGTCGAGATGTTCGTCCGTCCCTGGTCACCGTGTTTATGCACCATATAGTCGTAATACTGCTGCTATTTAAATTTTTTTTGTACGTGATTTTTCTATTTCTCTCTCTCATTTTCTGTAAACTAATGATCGGGCATCGTCGTTTTTTCTCACTCGTATAATATCGTGAATAGAAACACCGTTTCTAGCCATACATACTCGTAATACAATAATACGATTTGAATTCGGGATGCGAAATGAACAAAAGGGTTGGTAAACTATCGACCTCCTTTCAAACAACTAAGACCTCTTCAATATTTTTAAAATTGAATATTAGTTACTAAGCAATTCGGAGAGAGCTGATTACCTACATTCAAGTGGAAAATCTCCAAGTATTCAAAGTTCTGAAGAAGCATGCTTTGAATGTTGAAACTTGACGATTTCAAAATAATTGAGAGGAGGATCGTGCATATCGAGTAAAAGAATTGATTTCAAACTTGCAACACTCCAGAAGAGAGGATTCATCATCGTGAGTAGGTGAGATTTGATGCTCTAAAAATACCCCCCTCCTCCTCCCATCCTCGTTCAAAAAAAGAACTACCAATTCACACGAATTTCCTCATCAGGGAACCTTTCAAACTCGCATTCTCCAAATTTGATGAAATAAATCTATACCTACATCAAAAAGTAAGTCATAAACCTACCGTAACCTAAATTACACTTGTGGAAGTTCATTTTTAAATTTTTAAAGAATTTTTGAAACTTTAAAAAATCAAAAAAATCTGTTTTAAATGTGATGGGCCCAGACGCGTTCCGAAAGAGAAAAGGGGAAGTGTCGCCCCTCCCCTTCCCCCTCCCCCACAGAAAACTGTAGGCAAAAAGTTGAGAAGTTTGGAAAAGTTAAGGAAGAAATCATGTAAGCAAAGAAAATCACAGAATTACAAAAAACCATAGTTTTTTACTTCTTGAATTATGAATTTTCAAGACCTTTCTCCTTCGCTTCATTCGGGCCAAATCATTTTCAAAAATAAGGTTACTTGCTTCATTATTGAACTTGCCCCCCAAAAAAAGTCTCCCCAATGCATTTTAATCAAAACTGAACGAATGTTTCAACTTCTTCTAAAATATCAAAAAATGTTCATTTTTCGGAAAAAAATTCGGAGGTCACATTTTTTTTTTTAATTTTTTGAAATCGATTAAAATTTTCCCCCAAGTTTTCAAATATCTACTTATCTGAGATATGTACCTAATATCAAGAACTCGGTAACCAAAATTTCCAAGTTTTCGAAAGTCAGCGTTATCCTATGCAATCAGATCAGATTAGACAGGACCAAACTTGTATCATTGAACTTGATGAAACAGTTGTACACAAAAATCTGATTGAATCGGGTTTTTTCTGAATCCAAAATCATCATAGGTCTCGATTGGACCAAATTTGATTGAATCCAATAACTTTACTTTTTGATGAATGTCCAGAAGAAAGATCTAAACGTTGATATAAGATCGCTAAAAAAAAATATCAGAAAATGAAGCTTTTTCTTCCAAAATAAATCTATTCAAAATTTTGTAATTTTTCGTTTGCAAAATTGAAAATTTGGAAACAATAATTTCTAATCTTTGCCAAAATTGGTTGTTTTTGAAAGTACAATATATAAAAATCATGTCCTGAAAAAAATGAAGACATGTGAATTCTTGAGAGCTTTCTGAGTGAATCATTCGCGAACGAAATAATCATTTTTTAGTGAATCATTTACGAACGAACTGATCAATTGTTGACGAATCATTGCACAAATTGATTGATTTCCAAGTGAATAATCCGCGAATGAAATATACAATTTTTAGCAAATCATTTTCGAACGAATTGAATAATTTTTTATGAATCATTCGCGAACGAAATAATAATCGATTTTTAGTGAATAATTCACGAAAGAGTGGATTAATTGTTGGTAAATCATTCGCAAACGAATTGAATAATTTTTGGTGCGTCATTCGAGAATGAATTGAAGAATATTTGATGAATCATTCGCGAACGAACTCAATTTTTAGTGATTCATTCACGAACAAATTAAATAATTGTTGGTGAATCATTCGCGAACGAATTGAATAGTTGTTGGTGAATCATTCGCGAACGAATTGAATAATTGTTGGTGAATCATTCGCGAACGTATTATTTCGTGTAAATGACTCATTCGCGACTAAATCGATTCATTCACATGACTTTTAGTGAATCATTCACAAACGAATTGAATAATTTTTGGTGAATCATTCACGAACGAGTTGATTCGTTCAAGTGACTCGTTCGCGAACGAATTGATTCATTTACATGCATTTTTGTGAATCATTCACGAACCAATTGAATAGTTCTTGGTGAATCATTCGCGAACGAATCGATTTATTTACGTTATTTTCGGTGAATCATTCGCGAACGAATCGATTTATTTACGTTATTTTTTGTGAATCATTCACGAACGAATTGAATAATTTTTGCGGAATCATTCACGAACGAGTTGATTCGTTCAAGTGACCCGTTCGCGAACGAATTGATTCATTTACCTGCATTTTTGTGAATCATTCACGAACCAATTGAATAGTTCTTGGTGAATCATTCGCGAACGAATCGATTTATTTACATTATTTTCGGTGAATCATTCGCGAACGAATCGATTGATTTACGTTATTTTTGGTGAATCATTCACGAACGAATTGAATAATTTTTGCGGAATCATTCACGAACGAGTTGATTTGAATAAATGACTCGTTCGCGAACGAACCGATTCATTTACACAATTTTTGGTCAATCATTTTCGAGCAAATTGAATAGGTTTTGATGAATCATTCACGAACGAGTTGATTCGTAAAAGTGACTCGTTCGCGAACGAATCGATTCATTTACATAATTTTTGATGCTTCTTTCGCGAATGAATTGATTCGTGTAAGTGACTCGTTCGCGAACGAAATGATTCATTTACCTGAATTTTTGTGAATCATTCACGAACGAATTATTCATGTGGGTGACTCATTCGCGACCGAATCGATTCATTGACTTACTTTTTGGTGCATCATTCGCGAACGAATTGATTCGTGTGAGTGACTCGTTCGCGAACAAATTGATTCATTTACCTGAATTTCTGTGACTCATTTACGAACGAATTGAATAATTCTTGGTGAATTACGTTATTTTTGGTGAATAATTCTCGAACGAATTGAATAATTTTTGGTGAATCATTTGCGAACGAATTGAATAATTTTCGACGAATTATTCACGAACGAATTGAATAATTTTTGATGAATCATTCACGAACGAGTTGATTCGAATAAGTGACTCGTTCGCGAACGAACCGATTTATTTACGTGATTTTTGGTGCATCATTCGCGAACGAATTGATTCATTTACCTAAATTTTTGTGAATCATTCACGAACGAATTGAGTAATTCTTGGTGAATCATTCGCGAACGAATCGATTTATTTACGTTATTTTTGGTGAATCATTCTCGAACGAAGCAAATAATTTTTGGTCAATCATTTGCAAACGAATTGAATAATTTTTGCTGAATCATTCACGAACGTATTGATTCGTGTACGTGATTCGTTCGTGAACGAATCGATTCATTTACTTGACTTTTAGTGAATCATTCCGAACGAATTGAATAATTTCTTGAGAATCACTCACGAACGAATTGATTCGTATAAGTGATTCGTTTGCGAACGAACCTTTTGATTTACTTAAATAATTTTTAGTGAATCATTCGCGAACGAATTGAATAATTTTTTATGAATCATTCGCGAACGAATTGATTCCTCAATTGAAGAATTGTTTAATTCGTTCGCGAACCGTTCTTTCACGTTTTCATCGTAATAAGTTTTAAAAAATTTAGAGAAAAAAATGTTGTCGCTCGATAAACGTGCTAGCTTGGGGCTTTCGGAACTTGACGATGACGAGTAGGAAATATCCGGGGAAAGCCTTGTGAGATTTCAAAAGTTCACGGAGACACCAAAAGGACCCAACACTAGCAGGCCTATCAATGAATGGAAATCGACTTGCTGAAATTATTCATATTGGTTCACCCTGTTCAAGAAAATTTATAATAATTTTCCTGAAAATAATGTCGACGAATTGGCTCGATTTTCGCTGTCAAACGATACATAAAATCCCCCAGGAAGAAGATTCGCGTCGCGTCGTCAATTTAGCACATTCATGGAATCATTACGTCGGCGACTGTGTATCATTCGCGTAAATAAGCCCGCCAAGCTGGCGAATAAATCGTCAACGAGCTGTTGTTGCGAAATCGGACGTGAAATTAATTGGATTTCGGTTATTTGTTCGACAAGGTCGATCGGATTCTGGCTGCTGTGGAGAAAAACGACGAAATGCAAAAATATATTCACTATCACCTCATCATCACGGCTCGACGTATAAGACGTATAAAAACATTTGCTTAATCGATTCGTGTCGCTGGTTTGGATAAAAAGCAGACTTATAAGGGGCAAGGGTGGTCGTGCGGGGCTGTTCGGCTCGTGAAAACGTTCGGAAACGATTAAGTTGAATTAATATTAAAAAGTACTACCCCTACGTTGGGGAATTTCAAAACAACTGACAGTTTGAAATTTTTACAAGATGTAAATTTTCTGCTACGTTTCTGTATAATTCGAACAGACGACGAGAGCGAGAGCAGGAGCAGAAGCAGTAACAATGGTTTCTCTCTCTCTGCTGCTGTTGTTTACGATGAGCGAGAACGTTTTTGGTATGTATATTCGAAGAGGTGCCAGGGAGAAGGGAGAAGGGAAGAGGGAGAAAAAAAAGGTCAACTCGATTCAGGCAGGCAGAAAAGTTTGTTTTGGCGTTGAGCTCTCCGACCGAATTCGCTGCATTGGAAAACTTTCCGAATAAACGTTGAGGTTTTAATTAATTTAACGACGGTGTAGGTAAAGGTTGGTATAGCTTCGGCTGCGGTCGTCGTAAAAGACACAGGGGGCTATGGGTTCGCAGACGTCAAACTTCTATACATCACCGGAAGAGAATACGAGTACCTACCATTGGCATAGATCAGCGAATACATTTACCTTATGAAACCTGACTATCAAGAGGGGATGTTATATAATAATGTACAACTCCAGTACTCGTATACTTATAGCTCTTGAATATCCATAGTAACAAAAGGAAGCGCACAAAATGCGACGAAAGTAAATCGTCTCGATTCGCTCTCATTACCAAGAATGAATTTCGCGAATAATGAAGTCTAAGAGTCGAAAAAGGCAACAGCTTTTCACAGACGACGACGCGACAATGTAGATATAATCCTACTATGTTATACGTGTCGTAGAAAGGTAAGAAGAACCTTTTAGCGAGAAGTTTGTTAGATTAGGAAGAAATAACTCTTGCTTCTCAGTTTTTACTATTTATTAGTGCAAAGCTTTTCAAACACCAAGTGTTCATCATCAGGCTTAAATCACTATTGAACAAAATAACCAAGTCTACAAGCTTATATACTAGTGTACAAGGGTGTGGTAGTTTAACAGTACAAGGGTGTGGCAGTACAAGGGTGTGGTCATGTGGAAGAGGGTGTGGTTGTAGGTGAGGATGTGGTAGGAGTCATGTCTTCAAGTTTGGTTTTAATAACAGAAAGTAGGATATTTTCTAAGGGTTTTAAGTCATTATTTAGTAAATTTGTTTTGTTTTTCTTCATGGCTATTGCTTCCCTAATGTTTAATTGAGATGGTTTATCTATTTTTTGTATGAGGTTCAGGTTTTCAAAGGAAGTAGTGTGGTTGGTGGCAATGAGATGATCTGAGAGAGCAGACTTATTTTCATATTTGTATTTAGCATAATAAAGATGTTCCTTGAACCTCTTTTTGATGTTTCTTTTGGTTTGACCTATATAAATTCCTTGGCAATCTTTACATTTGATTTTGTAGATGCCACTACAGTCTTCAGGTTTGTCTTTGTCTTTAGTGTTACCAAGAAGGTTTTTAATTTTGTTATCATTGGTGAAAATGGGTTGTATGTTGTGTTTTCTGAAGACTGTTTTCATTTTATTTGTGAGAGGGGGATAGTAACTGATCCTAACTCTTTTGACATCATCTTTTTCAGCAATAAAAGTTGTGGCATCTCTGATTAGTTTTTTGTTTTCATGTTTTCTTATAAGTTTTTGGATAGATGTTTTTGTGTAGCCAAGGTTGGAAGCAATAGACATGATGTTTTTTATTTCTTTATTTTGGTTATTTTTATTTAGGGGGAGATTTAAACACCTGTGTATCATGCTGTTGAAAGCAGCAAATTTTTGGTTCCAAGGCTGGAAAGAGTCTGAAGGAATGTAGTTATTGGTGTGGGTGGGTTTTCTATAGATATCAAATTCAAGATGGTCAGAATGTCTAATGATTAACATGTCCAGAAAAGGGAGTTTGTTTTGTTGTTCAAGCTCATAAGTGAATTTGATGGTAGGATAGAGACTATTTAAAGCATTGAGGAATTCCTCAATGTTGAAGTCTTCAGGAATGATACACAGGATGTCATCAACATATCTAAACCATGCTTTGGGAAAGTTTTTATTGTTCTTTTTGAATTTTGTCTCAAGGTGGCTCATGAAAAAATTTGCCAAAAAGGGAGATAAGGGGTTGCCCATAGCTGTGCCTCCTGTTTGTTTGTAGTAAGTTCCATTTATTTGGAAAATGTTTTGGGAAGTGCATAATTTTATAGTATTCATATAATGGGTTATTTCTTTTTTGTTGATATTTTGTTCTTTTAGCCAGTTTTCTATCATTTCTAAAGTCTCAGGAATAGGCACACTGGGGAAAAGATTTTGTACATCAAAAGATATGAGCCTGTCTGTGTCATTAATAGTAATCCCTTGCAGTTTTTCTGCAAGTTCATAATTATTTTTAACTTGAAGAGTTTCAGGAAAAGGAAGGTTTTGGAGGTTACAAAGGAGTTTTTTGGCAATGTTATAGGAAGGAGAGTTGATATTGGCCACAATTGGTCTCATAGGATAGTTAGGTTTATGGATCTTGGGAAGACAGTACATTTTAGGAACTTTAGGATTGGAAGGAAAAGGAGTGTTATTAAGGAAGGGAGTAGTTTTCACCAAACTTTTCACTTCTTTCACCATTTTATCCACAGGATCACTTTTTAACTTCTCATAAGGTCCTTCATTAAGAAGGGTTTCACACTTTTCCAAGTATTCATCTTTCTTCATTATCACTACGGTGTTTCCCTTGTCTGCTTTCATATAGTAGACACCTTTCTGTCTCAAGCTTTTGATGGTGTTGTTGTGGGGATGAAATGGAATTCTTGTTGGTTTATGGGTTTTGATGATGTCTACCACTTCTTTCTTTATGCTGATTTTTGTTTCTGAGGTCTCTCTCCACAATGAAGCATCCACATCAGAAATAATATCTTCCATAGGAGGCCTCACATTCCTTCAGACTCTTTCCAGCCTTGGAACCAAAAATTTGCTGCTTTCAACAGCATGATACACAGGTGTTTAAATCTCCCCCTAAATAAAAATAACCAAAATAAAGAAATAAAAAACATCATGTCTATTGCTTCCAACCTTGGCTACACAAAAACATCTATCCAAAAACTTATAAGAAAACATGAAAACAAAAAACTAATCAGAGATGCCACAACTTTTATTGCTGAAAAAGATGATGTCAAAAGAGTTAGGATCAGTTACTATCCCCCTCTCACAAATAAAATGAAAACAGTCTTCAGAAAACACAACATACAACCCATTTTCACCAATGATAACAAAATTAAAAACCTTCTTGGTAACACTAAAGACAAAGACAAACCTGAAGACTGTAGTGGCATCTACAAAATCAAATGTAAAGATTGCCAAGGAATTTATATAGGTCAAACCAAAAGAAACATCAAAAAGAGGTTCAAGGAACATCTTTATTATGCTAAATACAAATATGAAAATAAGTCTGCTCTCTCAGATCATCTCATTGCCACCAACCACACTACTTCCTTTGAAAACCTGAACCTCATACAAAAAATAGATAAACCATCTCAATTAAACATTAGGGAAGCAATAGCCATGAAGAAAAACAAAACAAATTTACTAAATAATGACTTAAAACCCTTAGAAAATATCCTACTTTCTGTTATTAAAACCAAACTTGAAGACATGACTCCTACCACATCCTCACCTACAACCACACCCTCTTCCACATGACCACACCCTTGTACTGCCACACCCTTGTACTGTTAAACTACCACACCCTTGTACACTAGTATATAAGCTTGTAGACTTGGTTATTTTGTTCAATAGTGATTTAAGCCTGATGATGAACACTTGGTGTTTGAAAAGCTTTGCACTAATAAATAGTAAAAACTGAGAAGCAAGAGTTATTTCTTCCTAATCTAACAAACTTCTCGCTAAAAGGTTCTTTTTACCTTTGACATTATGGCATTCGAGCCTAATGAACCTAATTCATTATTCAACAGATACCAAAGTCTAAAAACTAAGGTGAAGTTGATACCTCTTGATATTAGTTTTCTTAAACAGTGTAGGGTACACAATGTTTTCCCTAAGTGTGTGGTGTTTAACAGTAAAGTGAAAACTCCTTCCACAAAAAGGGCTCTAGAGAAAGCCAAAACCTATTGGTTAAGCTCTGAGCTTCACAGCCTGTATGCAAAAAGATCCAGCATAGAAGTGGAACTATATGCACTTCACAAAAAACTAAGCCAGACCATACCAAAACTGCAGTGGGATGAAATGGAAAGAAAGATGTTCAGATCAATTGAGGAGAAAAAGAGAAAGAAAAGAAATTCACAAAACAAAAAGTTGAAAAATCTGTTAAAAGAAAAAAGTAACCATAGTGGTGTTAGCAATGTTGTTAGTGTCAGTGGCAGTGACAGTAATGGTGTTAATGAGACTACTGTGTATGTGAAAAACCTAACTGATGTGGTGTTCTCCAAAGAAGAATTGGATCTTCTAAACAAGGGTCTAAAATTCTCTTTACCACCCATGAGGCCTCCTATTGAAGATATTATTTCTGATGTGGATGCTTCATTGTGGAGAGAGACCTCAGAAACAAAAATCAGCATAAAGAAAGAAGTGGTAGACATCATCAAAACCCATAAACCAACAAGAATTCCATTTCATCCCCACAACAACACCATCAAAAGCTTGAGACAGAAAGGTGTCTACTATATGAAAGCAGACAAGGGAAACACCGTAGTGATAATGAAGAAAGATGAATACTTGGAAAAGTGTGAAACCCTTCTTAATGAAGGACCTTATGAGAAGTTAAAAAGTGATCCTGTGGATAAAATGGTGAAAGAAGTGAAAAGTTTGGTGAAAACTACTCCCTTCCTTAATAACACTCCTTTTCCTTCCAATCCTAAAGTTCCTAAAATGTACTGTCTTCCCAAGATCCATAAACCTAACTATCCTATGAGACCAATTGTGGCCAATATCAACTCTCCTTCCTATAACATTGCCAAAAAACTCCTTTGTAACCTCCAAAACCTTCCTTTTCCTGAAACTCTTCAAGTTAAAAATAATTATGAACTTGCAGAAAAACTGCAAGGGATTACTATTAATGACACAGACAGGCTCATATCTTTTGATGTACAAAATCTTTTCCCCAGTGTGCCTATTCCTGAGACTTTAGAAATGATAGAAAACTGGCTAAAAGAACAAAATATCAACAAAAAAGAAATAACCCATTATATGAATACTATAAAATTATGCACTTCCCAAAACATTTTCCAAATAAATGGAACTTACTACAAACAAACAGGAGGCACAGCTATGGGCAACCCCTTATCTCCCTTTTTGGCAAATTTTTTCATGAGCCACCTTGAGACAAAATTCAAAAAGAACAATAAAAACTTTCCCAAAGCATGGTTTAGATATGTTGATGACATCCTGTGTATCATTCCTGAAGACTTCAACATTGAGGAATTCCTCAATGCTTTAAATAGTCTCTATCCTACCATCAAATTCACTTATGAGCTTGAACAACAAAACAAACTCCCTTTTCTGGACATGTTAATCATTAGACATTCTGACCATCTTGAATTTGATATCTATAGAAAACCCACCCACACCAATAACTACATTCCTTCAGACTCTTTCCAGCCTTGGAACCAAAAATTTGCTGCTTTCAACAGCATGATACACAGGTGTTTAAATCTCCCCCTAAATAAAAATAACCAAAATAAAGAAATAAAAAACATCATGTCTATTGCTTCCAACCTTGGCTACACAAAAACATCTATCCAAAAACTTATAAGAAAACATGAAAACAAAAAACTAATCAGAGATGCCACAACTTTTATTGCTGAAAAAGATGATGTCAAAAGAGTTAGGATCAGTTACTATCCCCCTCTCACAAATAAAATGAAAACAGTCTTCAGAAAACACAACATACAACCCATTTTCACCAATGATAACAAAATTAAAAACCTTCTTGGTAACACTAAAGACAAAGACAAACCTGAAGACTGTAGTGGCATCTACAAAATCAAATGTAAAGATTGCCAAGGAATTTATATAGGTCAAACCAAAAGAAACATCAAAAAGAGGTTCAAGGAACATCTTTATTATGCTAAATACAAATATGAAAATAAGTCTGCTCTCTCAGATCATCTCATTGCCACCAACCACACTACTTCCTTTGAAAACCTGAACCTCATACAAAAAATAGATAAACCATCTCAATTAAACATTAGGGAAGCAATAGCCATGAAGAAAAACAAAACAAATTTACTAAATAATGACTTAAAACCCTTAGAAAATATCCTACTTTCTGTTATTAAAACCAAACTTGAAGACATGACTCCTACCACATCCTCACCTACAACCACACCCTCTTCCACATGACCACACCCTTGTACTGCCACACCCTTGTACTGTTAAACTACCACACCCTTGTACACTAGTATATAAGCTTGTAGACTTGGTTATTTTGTTCAATAGTGATTTAAGCCTGATGATGAACACTTGGTGTTTGAAAAGCTTTGCACTAATAAATAGTAAAAACTGAGAAGCAAGAGTTATTTCTTCCTAATCTAACAAACTTCTCGCTAAAAGGTTCTTTTTACCTTTGACATTATGGCATTCGAGCCTAATGAACCTAATTCATTATTCAACAGATACCAAAGTCTAAAAACTAAGGTGAAGTTGATACCTCTTGATATTAGTTTTCTTAAACAGTGTAGGGTACACAATGTTTTCCCTAAGTGTGTGGTGTTTAACAGTAAAGTGAAAACTCCTTCCACAAAAAGGGCTCTAGAGAAAGCCAAAACCTATTGGTTAAGCTCTGAGCTTCACAGCCTGTATGCAAAAAGATCCAGCATAGAAGTGGAACTATATGCACTTCACAAAAAACTAAGCCAGACCATACCAAAACTGCAGTGGGATGAAATGGAAAGAAAGATGTTCAGATCAATTGAGGAGAAAAAGAGAAAGAAAAGAAATTCACAAAACAAAAAGTTGAAAAATCTGTTAAAAGAAAAAAGTAACCATAGTGGTGTTAGCAATGTTGTTAGTGTCAGTGGCAGTGACAGTAATGGTGTTAATGAGACTACTGTGTATGTGAAAAACCTAACTGATGTGGTGTTCTCCAAAGAAGAATTGGATCTTCTAAACAAGGGTCTAAAATTCTCTTTACCACCCATGAGGCCTCCTATTGAAGATATTATTTCTGATGTGGATGCTTCATTGTGGAGAGAGACCTCAGAAACAAAAATCAGCATAAAGAAAGAAGTGGTAGACATCATCAAAACCCATAAACCAACAAGAATTCCATTTCATCCCCACAACAACACCATCAAAAGCTTGAGACAGAAAGGTGTCTACTATATGAAAGCAGACAAGGGAAACACCGTAGTGATAATGAAGAAAGATGAATACTTGGAAAAGTGTGAAACCCTTCTTAATGAAGGACCTTATGAGAAGTTAAAAAGTGATCCTGTGGATAAAATGGTGAAAGAAGTGAAAAGTTTGGTGAAAACTACTCCCTTCCTTAATAACACTCCTTTTCCTTCCAATCCTAAAGTTCCTAAAATGTACTGTCTTCCCAAGATCCATAAACCTAACTATCCTATGAGACCAATTGTGGCCAATATCAACTCTCCTTCCTATAACATTGCCAAAAAACTCCTTTGTAACCTCCAAAACCTTCCTTTTCCTGAAACTCTTCAAGTTAAAAATAATTATGAACTTGCAGAAAAACTGCAAGGGATTACTATTAATGACACAGACAGGCTCATATCTTTTGATGTACAAAATCTTTTCCCCAGTGTGCCTATTCCTGAGACTTTAGAAATGATAGAAAACTGGCTAAAAGAACAAAATATCAACAAAAAAGAAATAACCCATTATATGAATACTATAAAATTATGCACTTCCCAAAACATTTTCCAAATAAATGGAACTTACTACAAACAAACAGGAGGCACAGCTATGGGCAACCCCTTATCTCCCTTTTTGGCAAATTTTTTCATGAGCCACCTTGAGACAAAATTCAAAAAGAACAATAAAAACTTTCCCAAAGCATGGTTTAGATATGTTGATGACATCCTGTGTATCATTCCTGAAGACTTCAACATTGAGGAATTCCTCAATGCTTTAAATAGTCTCTATCCTACCATCAAATTCACTTATGAGCTTGAACAACAAAACAAACTCCCTTTTCTGGACATGTTAATCATTAGACATTCTGACCATCTTGAATTTGATATCTATAGAAAACCCACCCACACCAATAACTACATTCCTTCAGACTCTTTCCAGCCTTGGAACCAAAAATTTGCTGCTTTCAACAGCATGATACACAGGTGTTTAAATCTCCCCCTAAATAAAAATAACCAAAATAAAGAAATAAAAAACATCATGTCTATTGCTTCCAACCTTGGCTACACAAAAACATCTATCCAAAAACTTATAAGAAAACATGAAAACAAAAAACTAATCAGAGATGCCACAACTTTTATTGCTGAAAAAGATGATGTCAAAAGAGTTAGGATCAGTTACTATCCCCCTCTCACAAATAAAATGAAAACAGTCTTCAGAAAACACAACATACAACCCATTTTCACCAATGATAACAAAATTAAAAACCTTCTTGGTAACACTAAAGACAAAGACAAACCTGAAGACTGTAGTGGCATCTACAAAATCAAATGTAAAGATTGCCAAGGAATTTATATAGGTCAAACCAAAAGAAACATCAAAAAGAGGTTCAAGGAACATCTTTATTATGCTAAATACAAATATGAAAATAAGTCTGCTCTCTCAGATCATCTCATTGCCACCAACCACACTACTTCCTTTGAAAACCTGAACCTCATACAAAAAATAGATAAACCATCTCAATTAAACATTAGGGAAGCAATAGCCATGAAGAAAAACAAAACAAATTTACTAAATAATGACTTAAAACCCTTAGAAAATATCCTACTTTCTGTTATTAAAACCAAACTTGAAGACATGACTCCTACCACATCCTCACCTACAACCACACCCTCTTCCACATGACCACACCCTTGTACTGCCACACCCTTGTACTGTTAAACTACCACACCCTTGTACACTAGTATATAAGCTTGTAGACTTGGTTATTTTGTTCAATAGTGATTTAAGCCTGATGATGAACACTTGGTGTTTGAAAAGCTTTGCACTAATAAATAGTAAAAACTGAGAAGCAAGAGTTATTTCTTCCTAATCTAACAAACTTCTCGCTAAAAGGTTCTTTTTACCTTTGACATTATGGCATTCGAGCCTAATGAACCTAATTCATTATTCAACAGATACCAAAGTCTAAAAACTAAGGTGAAGTTGATACCTCTTGATATTAGTTTTCTTAAACAGTGTAGGGTACACAATGTTTTCCCTAAGTGTGTGGTGTTTAACAGTAAAGTGAAAACTCCTTCCACAAAAAGGGCTCTAGAGAAAGCCAAAACCTATTGGTTAAGCTCTGAGCTTCACAGCCTGTATGCAAAAAGATCCAGCATAGAAGTGGAACTATATGCACTTCACAAAAAACTAAGCCAGACCATACCAAAACTGCAGTGGGATGAAATGGAAAGAAAGATGTTCAGATCAATTGAGGAGAAAAAGAGAAAGAAAAGAAATTCACAAAACAAAAAGTTGAAAAATCTGTTAAAAGAAAAAAGTAACCATAGTGGTGTTAGCAATGTTGTTAGTGTCAGTGGCAGTGACAGTAATGGTGTTAATGAGACTACTGTGTATGTGAAAAACCTAACTGATGTGGTGTTCTCCAAAGAAGAATTGGATCTTCTAAACAAGGGTCTAAAATTCTCTTTACCACCCATGAGGCCTCCTATTGAAGATATTATTTCTGATGTGGATGCTTCATTGTGGAGAGAGACCTCAGAAACAAAAATCAGCATAAAGAAAGAAGTGGTAGACATCATCAAAACCCATAAACCAACAAGAATTCCATTTCATCCCCACAACAACACCATCAAAAGCTTGAGACAGAAAGGTGTCTACTATATGAAAGCAGACAAGGGAAACACCGTAGTGATAATGAAGAAAGATGAATACTTGGAAAAGTGTGAAACCCTTCTTAATGAAGGACCTTATGAGAAGTTAAAAAGTGATCCTGTGGATAAAATGGTGAAAGAAGTGAAAAGTTTGGTGAAAACTACTCCCTTCCTTAATAACACTCCTTTTCCTTCCAATCCTAAAGTTCCTAAAATGTACTGTCTTCCCAAGATCCATAAACCTAACTATCCTATGAGACCAATTGTGGCCAATATCAACTCTCCTTCCTATAACATTGCCAAAAAACTCCTTTGTAACCTCCAAAACCTTCCTTTTCCTGAAACTCTTCAAGTTAAAAATAATTATGAACTTGCAGAAAAACTGCAAGGGATTACTATTAATGACACAGACAGGCTCATATCTTTTGATGTACAAAATCTTTTCCCCAGTGTGCCTACCCAATTGACAAAAATTTGGATAAAAATGCTAGATAATAGCTAGCTAATCACGCTACAATTGCGCTAGCGCACTAGCGCGATTTTGGGACTCTCTGCTAGCTTTTTTTCACCAGTGTTTCACGCTAGAAAATCACTAGCAAAAAGCTAGCGTGTTCGTTAAAAGAAAGCGAGCCTCAGCTAGGAAAAAGCTAGCAGAAAGCTAGCGTTTTGTGCAGTTTTCGGATTTTTTTGAGCGATAAAAATGCTAGCAGAACATGTTGCTTCTTTCTCAGCTCGCTATACGCTAGCATTCCACTAAATAAAATAATAATCACCCATTAAAGTCAAAATTTTATTTTCAAAAATTAAAAGAGTGGGGTTAGGTACCCTCAATTTTGAGAATTTCTTCATGTCTGAATTCCCCTTATCACAAGGAATTTTTTAAGACCTAATTTACCTACGAAAATTTTCCTACCTAATTAACGGGGATTCGAACCAGCAACTCTATGTTCCTAACTACCTACGCTTAACGACATGGCCACGACGGAGATGTTTGATTCAGGTCCTCCAAGTATTGATTGGTGTATCACTGTACAAGTTTGTAATGTGGCATTTATTGGATTGCAGTGTGTGAATCAGTGTTTCTCATTGCAAATTTTTTAAAGAAGAATGTTCATTATCAATCATTTATCTATAAATTGAATTTTCAGTTAGGTAGGTAGACCTACCTACTTAAAACCTCAATAAAAAATTGAAAAATATCCATCATAGTCCAGGAAAATTGGACAAAAAAAAGGGTCATTGGGAAACGTGAGGTAGAAAGCTTAAAATTGGTATACCGATCCATTTTTATGTGCTGAACACGAATCCGATGAGTCCCCGCTCGTCCCTGGTGAGCGTTCTACCCCTATTGTGGATCTAAGCCCCCCAAACCAGTTTTTTGCAATTTTCTCCCCCGCATTGCATTTTAGCGAAAAATATGTGGTTAGATAAAAGAATCTACGTCAAATTTCCGATCTAGTTATATATCAACTTTCCTTCCACCCCCAAGGGGGCCGGAGCTGGGCCCATTCAAATGAGAGGGGTTGTCTAAAAAACACAAAAAAAACTATCGGCGCATAGGAGGGGTGAAACGGCCCCCCGAGAGCGTTCGGGTTGATACTAGCATGGAAAGTGGGTACCATCGAGAAGCTACCGCGTGAAAAATTTTAGATCCACACCACCTCCCCTTTTTGGGAACCCCCCTTTTTTAAAATTTCAATAACACTTTTCTCAGCTCCATTTCAGCCGATTTTGAAAATTTTTCTGGAAGTTATGTATATCCTTGGTAGGTATCTCCACAAAAATTTTCAACCCTCTACCCCCATATTTACCACTCAAAATGGCGTTTTTTTCATTTTTTTATGCCTATTAACAATCAAGATTGCGAGGTACAATTTTGGAAACACGTTTTTTGGATGTATTCTTGACCCTCAGACATCATATACTATATTCGAAATTTTTTCTTTGGTACGCCGTGGTGAAAAACTTGGAATAATGTATTGTAGGGGGATGGGGGGTGAAATGGGAATTTTGAGAAAAATGATTATCAATGAGTAGGGTATCGTTTTCATATGATTCAATACCGCTGAGCACGAATATGACCTCAGATTTTCTGCTACACTCACCTACCCCTCTCCAGAGTCCCTCAGCCCCCCTCAATTTTCACGATTTTTGAAATAAAGTTGTATTGATGACATTGGTTTTGTTGCTATGGGAAAATTACATAAGTGCATTGTTATTGTACATAAAATTTCTCGTAGAATGAGCTAGAGCACATGACTCCCCCCGAGGGGGTGGACCCTTGATTTTTTTGCTACACAGAAAACGTTACAAATCTGTATGTGTACTGCACTGTACAGGTATACAGAGCATATGTGGCATAATAATATTCATGATAACTGTAACTTGAGTACGTATGAGTATGTATTTTATAATTCAACGACTACCTACATGAAAAATCACGAGAAAAAAATATGGTAACGAAATACTAATTAAAAAAAAAAGTAAACAATGTTATGAGGGGGAGCCATGTGCTGTAGCTCATTCTACGAGAAATTTCATGTACAATAACAATGAACTTATGTAATTTTCCCATAGCAATGAAACCAACATCTCAAAATAACTTGATTTCGAAAATCATGAAAATTGAGGGGGGCTGAGGGGCTCTGGAGAGGGGAAGGTGAGTGCAGCAGAAAATCCTAAGTCATATTCGTGCTCAGCGGTATTGAATCATATGAAAACGATACCCCACTCATTGATAATAATTTTTCTCAAAATTACCATTTCACCCCCCATCCCCCTACAATACATTATTCCAAGTTTTCACCACGGCGCACCAAAGAAAAAATTTTGAATATAGTATATGATGTCTGAGGGTCAAGAATACATCCAAAAAACGTGTTTCCAAAATTGTACCTCGCAATCTTGATTGTTAATAGGCATAAAAAAAATGAAAAAAAACGGCATTTTGAGTGGTAAATATGGGGGGAGGGGGTTGAACCCAACAATGTTTCATTAAAATTTCAAAAATCCAAGGGCAGGGGCATTTTATCTATTTTACTCTGGAATACCCTTTGAAAACAAAGACTATAACCGTAATCATGTGATTGTGACGTCATGCGTCATGAGTATAGGAAAGCTAGCAAAAATTCACTCGCAGATCGCTAGAATTACACGAGCAAATCTAAGCATTTTCAAACTAGCTCAAGTGCGCGAGATGATCGCTTGCTTTTCGCGAGCATAAAACGAGCAAATCTAACAATTTTTAAAGTAGCTGAAATGCGCTAGATGATCGCTAGCTTTTTGCGAGCATCTAAAACGCTAGTTTACAATCGCTAGCAAACTGCTTGATTTGCCTGAGGAAGGAATGTTGCTAGCTGGAAATCGCGAGAAATTCGCTAGATAAACGCGAGTCAGCGAGGTAAACGCGAGGTTCCGCTAGCAAAACGCTTACGATTTTGTCAATTGGGTATTCCTGAGACTTTAGAAATGATAGAAAACTGGCTAAAAGAACAAAATATCAACAAAAAAGAAATAACCCATTATATGAATACTATAAAATTATGCACTTCCCAAAACATTTTCCAAATAAATGGAACTTACTACAAACAAACAGGAGGCACAGCTATGGGCAACCCCTTATCTCCCTTTTTGGCAAATTTTTTCATGAGCCACCTTGAGACAAAATTCAAAAAGAACAATAAAAACTTTCCCAAAGCATGGTTTAGATATGTTGATGACATCCTGTGTATCATTCCTGAAGACTTCAACATTGAGGAATTCCTCAATGCTTTAAATAGTCTCTATCCTACCATCAAATTCACTTATGAGCTTGAACAACAAAACAAACTCCCTTTTCTGGACATGTTAATCATTAGACATTCTGACCATCTTGAATTTGATATCTATAGAAAACCCACCCACACCAATAACTACATTCCTTCAGACTCTTTCCAGCCTTGGAACCAAAAATTTGCTGCTTTCAACAGCATGATACACAGGTGTTTAAATCTCCCCCTAAATAAAAATAACCAAAATAAAGAAATAAAAAACATCATGTCTATTGCTTCCAACCTTGGCTACACAAAAACATCTATCCAAAAACTTATAAGAAAACATGAAAACAAAAAACTAATCAGAGATGCCACAACTTTTATTGCTGAAAAAGATGATGTCAAAAGAGTTAGGATCAGTTACTATCCCCCTCTCACAAATAAAATGAAAACAGTCTTCAGAAAACACAACATACAACCCATTTTCACCAATGATAACAAAATTAAAAACCTTCTTGGTAACACTAAAGACAAAGACAAACCTGAAGACTGTAGTGGCATCTACAAAATCAAATGTAAAGATTGCCAAGGAATTTATATAGGTCAAACCAAAAGAAACATCAAAAAGAGGTTCAAGGAACATCTTTATTATGCTAAATACAAATATGAAAATAAGTCTGCTCTCTCAGATCATCTCATTGCCACCAACCACACTACTTCCTTTGAAAACCTGAACCTCATACAAAAAATAGATAAACCATCTCAATTAAACATTAGGGAAGCAATAGCCATGAAGAAAAACAAAACAAATTTACTAAATAATGACTTAAAACCCTTAGAAAATATCCTACTTTCTGTTATTAAAACCAAACTTGAAGACATGACTCCTACCACATCCTCACCTACAACCACACCCTCTTCCACATGACCACACCCTTGTACTGCCACACCCTTGTACTGTTAAACTACCACACCCTTGTACACTAGTATATAAGCTTGTAGACTTGGTTATTTTGTTCAATAGTGATTTAAGCCTGATGATGAACACTTGGTGTTTGAAAAGCTTTGCACTAATAAATAGTAAAAACTGAGAAGCAAGAGTTATTTCTTCCTAAACGTGTCGTAGGTGTATAATAAGCTCCTGCATCATCTCCCTCACACTGTTCTAAAGATATTTTTTCTCGTCCCTTTGTACAGTACGTAATACCAGGAATATAGGATACCGTATGTAGACGCTTAGGTAACTCGGAGGTGCTGTTGCGACTCGATGTATTATGAAAACTCATCACGGTGGAAATCTGGCGCATCGCATAATAACTGCATTTAATCTCAACGAGTTCTTCTTCAACTCACGTAATTAAAAGTTACACTTATACGAGGTTTTTGCGCGTTTAAATACACTCCAGTGAGCTGGCGGGTTCTGCGCCAGGAGCAACACGAGATCGAGTAAAATATGGCAAAAATCGATTTTAAAATCATGATCTGTCAATGGTGACGTGGCAGGTTTACTCGAGGATGGTCCTAATGTGTAGTTTGGACTGCGATGAGTCGATGAGGGCACTGTAAATAAGCTCAGTGATCTCTTCGTTGAAGGAAGATTAGTGTACCTATTCGAAGATTGATTTTTCAAGTTGAAGTCACATTGGAGTAAATCGCGAGGAACAAATTAAAGGATTATAATCAAATTCAGTACAGATTACCTTAGTTTCGAGTTGAAAATCGTTCAGAAATTTGTCTAGCTCCGGGGGAGACCCTGGAAAATAGATATTGGTCCTCAAAGAGGGGAAATTTTCAAAAAAATCTCGAGATTAAAAAATTTCTATAAATCATTGAGAATTTTAGTAAAATTTTGTAACATAGAAGTTTAAAAAAAAAATAATGAAAATTTTTCGAATTTTTTCAAGGTTTCTTCAAGAGTTTTGGATTTTTATAAGATTACCTTTGGGGAATTTTTGCAATTTTCTAGAAATTTCTCGAGGTCTTAAGGTACGTACATATTTCCGCAAAAACATTAAAAATGTAGCAATCTGATGATGAATTCTGCCCAATGTATGAAGACCCACATCTCTCCTTCAGGACCACCTCCTGAACAACAATTTTTTCTAAGAGATATTCAACTCATAATTACAGAAAATTCGAAGAAACACATTCTTTGGGGAATTTAATTCCTTACAAGGAAGGTTTTTGTACATTTTCAGTACCATCTTGTGGTGATTACAAGCACATTTTTTAAAGCCATTTCGAATGGTTTTATTTGCATTTTTTTTTTGCGGAAATTTCAAATTAATTTTTTTTATGGTGATTTTGGATTTTTTGGAAGCGTTGGGAAGGATTGGGGGGGGGGGGAGTAATCACCAGATTATTCGATTTTCCATTCGGTGTGAAGACTTCTTCTGTGGTGATTTCAAACCATTATTTTAGTGGTGACAGAAAAATAATTTTTTTGTAAAAATTCCGGACGTATTTTCCACGAAAATTTTGAATTTCAAATGAGTTTTTAGTGTTATTACTATCTAGGAAGGAAGGAAGTGGGTCGCGAATGAATTTGTTCGAGATTTAAAACACATTTTTTCGCCATGATTTAAAATAAACTTTTCAACAGTGATTTATTTTGTTATCATTTCGTCATTTAAAATGATTTTTTGAAGTGAGTTTTAATATATTTTTCTTTTGGTGATTTTTGGAATTTTCCAGCGATAGTTCAATTTTTTTGAGACTACAAATCAATTATTGCAGAACTGAAATTTTCAGTTACACAGGTCTACTCGTATTAGTTTTTTTTCTGTTGAATTTTGATGAATATTTTGGCATGTTGAACTTTTTTTGGTGATTTTTGAATTGAATTTTGCAGGGTTGATTCAGAACTGTGGAGTGATTTTATAGAATTGGATTTTCGATTCAATCATGAATTTTTCGGTGGTGATTCAAAATTAATTTTTCCGGGGAATTTAAAATTTTAAAATTCAAGTTTACATTTTATCGTGGTCATTTCAAGTTACTTTTTGGTAGAGATTCTTATTGAATTTTTCTTTGATAATTTTTGATTTCAATTACGTTTGTTGCGTTGAATTCTGGTGAATTTTTTGTGATCATGCACATTTTCTGTCAGCAATTTGAATTGGGTAATAATTTCTTGGGTAATTTTAGAATCCCTACATCTTCTGGCGGTGAATTGGAATTTTATTTTCTATAATTTGGTTCAGAACTTTTTCAGGATTTCAAACAAATTTGTTTGATGTGATCGCAAATTTATTTATTTGTTTTGTGAAAACCCAAAGCGGAGTTTCTCCACTACAATTTTGGATTTTAAATGATTGATTGACTGACTACCACTGGTTTCGAACAGTGTCTGTCACTACCCTTGGTTTTAAAGAGTGTCTGTCACTACCACTGATTTTGAACAGTGTTCGTCACTACCACTGGTTTTAAACAGTGTCAGTAACTACCACTGGTTTTAAACAGTGTCTGTCACTACCACTTGTTTTAAACAGTATCTGTCACTACCACTGGTTTCAAGCAGTGCCTCTCACTGCCACTGGTTTTAAACTGTGTCTGTCACAACCACTGATTTTGAACAGTGTTTGTCACTACCACTGTTTTCAAACAGTGTTTGCCACTACCACATGTTTCAAACAGTGTCTGTTACTACCACCAGTTTTAAACTGTATCTGTCACTACCACTGGTTTCAAACAGTGGCAGTCACAAAAAATGGTTTTGAGCAGTGGCAGTCACAAACACTGGTTTTGAGCAGTGGCAGTCACAAACACCGGTTTTGAGCAGTGGCAGTCACAAACACCAGTTTTGAGCAGTGGCAGTCACAAACACCGGTTTTGAGCAGTGGCAGTCACAAACACTGGTTTTGAGCAGTGTTTGTCACTACCACTGGTTTTAAACACTGTTTGTCACTACCACTGGTTTCAAACCGTGTCAGTCACTACCCTTGGTTTTAAAGAGTGTCTGTCACTACCACTGATTTTGAACAGTGTTCGTCACTACCACTGGTTTTAAACAGTGTCTGTCACAAACACTAGTTTTGAGCAGAGTTTGTCACTACCACTGGTTTTGAACAGTGTCTGTCACAAACACTAGTTTTGAGCAGAGTTTGTCACTACCACTGGTTTTCAACAGTGTTTGTCAATACCACTGGTTTTCAACAGTGTTTGTCACTACCACTGGTTTTCAACAGTGTTGGTCACTACCACTGGTTTTCAACAGTGTTTGACACTACCACACGTTTCAAACAGCGTCTGTTACTACCACACGTTTCAAACAGTGTCTGTTACTACCACCAGTCTTAAACTGTATCTGTCACTACCACTGGTTTCAGACAGTGGCAGTCACAAACACTGGTTTTAAACACTGTTTGTCACTACCACTTGTTTCAAACAGTGTCAGTTACTACCACTGATTTCAAACAGTGTTTGTCACTACCACTGGTTTTAAAAGTGTCTGTCACAAAAACTGGTATTACACAAACTCTGTCACAAGTGTCTGTCACTGCCACTGGTTTCAAACTGTGTCTGTCCTACCACTGGTTTTGAAAGTGTCGGTCACAAATACTGGTTTTACACAAACTCTGTCACAAGTGTCTGTCACTGCCACTGGTTTCAAACAGAGTCTGTCACAAACACTGGTTTTAAAAAGTGTCTTTCACTTCAAACAGGGTCTGTCACTACCACTGGTTTCAAATAGAGCCGATCACAAACACTGGTTTTAAGCAGTATCTGTCACTGTACTGGTTTTAAACAGTGTCTCTCACTACCACTGGTTTTGAACTGTGTCGGTCACTACCACTGATTTCAAACAGTGTCAGTAACTATCACTGGTTTTAAACAGTATCTGTCACTACCACTGGTTTCAAACTGTGACTGTCCAGCCACTGGTTTTGAAAGTGTCTGCCACAAATACTGCTTTCACATCAACTCTGTCACAAGTGTCTGTCACTACCACTGGTTTTAAGCAGTGTCTCTCACTGCCACTGGTTTTAAACAGTGTCTGTCACTACCACTTGTTTTAAACAGTATCTGTCACTACCACTGGTTTCAAATAGAGCCGATCACAAACACTGGTTTTAAGCAGTATCTGTCACTGTACTGGTTTTAAACAGTGTCTCTCACTACCACTGGTTTTGAACTGTGTCGGTCACTACCACTGATTTCAAACAGTGTCAGTAACTATCACTGGTTTTAAACAGTATCTGTCACTACCACTGGTTTCAAACTGTGACTGTCCAGCCACTGGTTTTGAAAGTGTCTGCCACAAATACTGCTTTCACATCAACTCTGTCACAAGTGTCTGTCACTACCACTGGTTTTAAGCAGTGTCTCTCACTGCCACTGGTTTTGAACAGTGTCTGTCACAACCACTGGTTTTAAGCAGTGTCTATCACTGCCACTGGTTTTGAACAGTGTCTGTCACAACCACTGATTTCAAACAGTGTTTGTCACTATTTTCGGTTTTAAGCAGTGTCTGTCACTAATACTGGTTTCAAACAGTGTCTGTCACAAGTGTCTGGCACTACCACTGGTTTCAAACAGTGTCAGTCACAACCACTGATTTCAAACAGTGTTTGTCACTACTACTGGTTTTTAAAGTGTTTGTCACAAATATGTACTGGTTTTACACAAACTCTGTCACAAGTGTCTGTCACTACCACTGGTTTTGAACAGTGTCTGTCACCACCACTGATTTTGAACAGTGTTTGTCACTACCACTGGTTTTGAACAGTGTCTCACTACCACTGTTTTCAAACAGTGTCAGTCACAAACACTGGTTTTGAACAGTGTCTGTCACTACCACAGATTTTGAACAGTATCTCTCACTACCACTGATTTTGAACAGTAATTGTCACTACCACTGGTTTTAAACAGTGTCTGTCACTACCACTGGTTTCAAACAGTGTCTGTCACTACCACTGGTTTCAAACAGTGTCTCTCACTACCACTGATTTTGAACAGTAATAATTGTCACTACCACTGGTTTTAAACAGTGTCAGTGACTACCACTGGTTTCAAACAGTGTTTGTCACTACCACTGGTTTTAAAAGTGTCTGTCACTAATACTGGTTTTACACAAACTCTGTCACAAGTGTCTGTCACTACCACTGGTGTTAAGCAGTATCTCTCACTAGGTACCACTGGGTTTGAACAGTGTCTGTCACTACCACTGATTTTAAACAGTGTCTGTCACAAACACTGATTTTAAACAGTGTCTGTCACAAACACTGATTTTGAGAAGAGTTTGTCACTACCACTGGTTTTAAACAGTGTCTGTCACTACCACTGGTTTTCAACAGTGTCTCTCACTACCTCTAATTCAATATTTAGGTGATTTCGAATTCTATACGTTTTTTTAAGGTGATTCAAGATGGAGCTTTCATTCTTATTGACGATTTATTTCGATTTTTTCGTCATTTCAAATGATTATTTTGTACTAAGCGTTTGTTAATGAAGTTTTTCGGTGATTTTCGGAATAAATTTTCCGGTAATTGCTTGAAACATGACTTTACTATTATTTTGAAATCGGTTTAGGTATGTATGTACATATTTGCTGATAGGTAATAAACATTTCAAAGTGCCTATTTCAAGTAATTTTTTTCATGGTGATTAGGAATCAATTTTTTAGGAACAACTTATAATCAACTAAGTACTTTTTCTGATGATTTTTATTCTCATTTTTTCTAGTTCAATTGTGTAGAATTTTTTTCTATGGTTGTATCGAGTGAATTTTTTAATGTTTGTGCCAAAATTCCAAATGAATGTTTCGCGATAGTGATTTAAATTCATATTTTTAGCGTTAATTTCCACTATATACATGTTTTCAATTTTCGGCCAATTCAAACTTCTTTAATTTCTATGTGGATGCAAGAAATCTCATAAAAAGATAGCTCAGCTTACTCGAGGTAGGTTCGATTGAAGACAGCCATAATAACATTGAGTTGGTGCCTCTCTCAAATAAATCCGTCATGTTGCCGTTGGTGGAATGCAATTTCAAACAGGTTTTCTCCAATTTTTTGATTTTTTCTGGCTCCTGGCGCAGAACCCGCTAGCTTACTCAAGGTATTAAAATTTATAATTTTTGAGAATTTTTATGCCTAGGTCTTCTTCTATAGGTTTAAATATTGAAGACAGCAATTCTGCAATTCAATCACTTCGGTGAACGAACCAGTGCCACAGACAAAAACAAAGCTCACGAGCAAGACTATTCCCAATTTCTCAATACCTAAAAATTTAAATGTTCTGAAAGCTCACTTCCGCAGATATAACTTCTCAATACGCAGTGATAAAATACAGTATCACACAAAGTATTGTCACAACAATCCGAACCTCTCCCCCCACCAACTCTCACCATTCATTCCAATCACACTTCGTGGAAATTGGAGACGAGCTTGACAACTGGCACAAAAGTATGATTATTTCGCCCTCTTCTCATTCCCCTCCTCGTCCATTACATCAAAAAGTACTGTGCATTTGCTGATTCAACATAAATCAGGCGAACCTCTTTTCTCTTATTCTTTCGACTATACAGAACATCGCGTTATAAAAACTTCAACGCTGTTCAAAAGCCTATTGTTCTTTTCGCCAATCCGCCATTTTCAAAGGACATTTGAAAATTTCGCAACGCCGCCGCGCCGCTGTCTCATCGCCTGCGTAAAAAAAACACACAACTCCCGAGTAAACTTCAATTAATCCACAGCTCCGCTTGTAAATAAACCGCGAATTTAAGTATATTCCTACAGAGGAAAAACACCGCACAAAACGCGGGAGTGAGGATGAGGGAGCCGCAAGGGGGGAGGAATTCTGTACCGAAATGCCGACTGCTGGGTATAATGCGCGACCAAAGATAAAATACTTTCTCAATTAATTATACTCGGTGATTTTTCGCAGAGTATAATTTTTTAACCACGACGAGCGTAGTTTTTTTTCCACACGCTGCGAGTCTTTAGCCCTTCCCCCCTCCTACTTTGTTTTTTCCACCCTGTTCTGCTTCATTTCTGCACAGCTTTCGCGGTGTCTGTGTGGCTGCGGTTCGTCGTCGTAATCATCCGAGCAAAAAGGTATACCGTAGTAGACGAGAGGACGAGATATCGAAGAAACACGATAGCACGTTTGGTACGTAATTTACGACACTCGAGAGCGAACAGCGAAGCAAAGCGTCGTTGTCGTCGTCTTCGGTGGTGACTTGGCTTTCGGCGTCGTTAATTAAACGTATTTACTGGCGAATAAGTATACGATAACGACTTACACTATACGATGAGACGAAAAGAGAGCGAGAGAAAAAACTACCACCGACGAGTACATAGCGCGGTGTCGTGTCGTATACACTGTCGTTTGGTTAATTATCAGTTTACGTAATGTAGGTACTCGTATACCTACTGTTCATTGTGCACAATAAGGTAATGCTATAGGGGAAACTAAGTACAACGAGTATGGTAAGAAAAAAAACATCATCGTATTACCTGATCTCCGTTTAAATTGGTTTCTTGACCTTTTATAGCGTCGTGTACACCGTCCAATGTGGTTAAAAAATCTTGAAAAGTTCCGCCCAACGATTTCAACGCTCGTACCAGACGTTCGTCCGTGTATTCGTTGATGATAATCGAGCCCAGTTTCTCCAGTATGCTCGAACATTCTGAAACAAACGAAGACGAGATTTTATAATACGATTCAGTGTATTTGATAGGTGGCAGAACAGGGGGGGATGGGTTGTTCTGTAAATGCACTGGAATTTGAAGCTACATCATGGACTCGTACAAGTTGATATTTTCTGAGGCAGCTACGAATATACAAAATTTCAAGGCGTATTTCAAAGGGTAGATACAGGTTTTTTTCAAGATTTTTGCGCATTTTAGATACAAAAAAAAAAACACTCAATAAGACCGGATTTTCATCAAATACAAATCTTTTAAGTAGGTACGAACAAATTGAGTCATTTTTTATGAAACATATTTTGTTCAGCAATTTGATTTGTTTACAATCAAATAGAATCATTTACGAACGATTGGTGATCAAATAAATTGATTGATTTCTTGGTGAATCATTCGCAGAGGAATCAATTAATTTACGCCTGATTCAGTTTTATTTTGGTGAAACCATTACTATATAAATTGATCTGTTTTCAAGCGAAGTGAATCGAATCGAATCGAATCAGTCATAACCGATTGGCGATTGAACAAGTTGATTGATTTCTTGGTGAACCACTCGCGAACGAGTTGATGAATTGTTGGTGAGTTGAATCATTCGCGAATGAATTGGATTTTTTGGTGAATCACTTACGAACGAAATGAATAATTTGTTTGATTTGTGCGAAAGACTTGTTGGCGAACGAATTCATTCGTTCGCTTGACTTTTGGAGAATCATTCTCGAACAAATTGATTTGTATAAGTGACTCGTTCGCGAACAAATCGATTCATTTGCATAATTTTTGGTGAATATCATTCGCGAACGAATTGAATAAATTTTGGTGAACCACTCGCGAACAATTGTTGGTGCAATGAATCATTCGCAAACGAATTGAATTTTCAGTGAATCACTCGCGAACGAATCGAAAAATTTGTTTGATTCCTGCAAGTGACTCGTTCGCGAACGAATCTATTCGTATCAGTCACTCGTTCACGAACTAATCAAACAAGTTTTGGTGAATCATTCACGAACGAATTGATTCGTATGAATGAATCGTTCGCGAACGAATAGAATCGTGTAAATGACTCGATCGCGAACGAATCGATTCATTCGCTTGATTTTTGGTGAATCGTTCACAAACAAATTGAATAATTTTTGGTGAATCATTCGCGAACGTATCGAATAATTTCTAGTGAATTATTCACGAACGAATTGACTCGTATAAATGAATCGTTCGCGAACGAATAGATTCGTGTAAATGACTCGATCGCGAACAAATCGATTCATTCACTTGATTTTTGGTGAATCGTTCACAAACAAATTGAATAATTTTTGGTGAATCATTCGCGACCGTATTGAATAATTTCTGGGCAACGAATTGAATAATTTTTGGTGAATCATTCGCGAACGCATTGAATAATTCGTGGTGAATCATTCGCGAACGAATTGAATAATTTGTGATGAATCATTCACGAACGAATTCATTTGTGTAAGTGACTCGTTCGCGAACGAATCAATTCATTCACTTGTTTTTTGATGAATCTTACACGAACAAATTGAACAATTTTGGGTGAATCATTCACGAACAAAGTGATGAATAATTTTGGTTGAATCATTCGCGAACGAATTGATTCGTGTTAGTGACTCGTTCGCAAACGAATCGATTCATTCACTTGATATTTGATCAATCGTTCACAAACAAATCGAATAATTTTTGGTGAATCGTTCGCGAACGAATTGAATCACTTACACAATTTTTGACGAATCATTCACGAACGAATTGAATAATTTTTGACGAATCATTCACGAACGAATTGATTAATTTCTGGTGAATTGTTCGCGAACGAATTGATTTGTATGAGTGACTCGTTCGCGAACGAATTGATTCATTCACATGATTTCTGGTGAATAGTTCACAAACAAATTGAATAATTTTTGGTGAATCATTCACGATCGAATTCATTCGTGTAAATGACTCGTTCGCGAAGGAATCGATTCATTCGCTTAATTTTTGGTGACTCGTTCGCGAACGAATTGATTCATTCACATGATTTCTGGTGAAAAGATCACAAACAAATTGAATAATTTCTGGCGAATCATTCGCGAACAAATTGAATAATTTTTGGTGAGTCACTCGCAAATGAATTGAATAATTTGTGGTGAATAATTCGCGAACAAATTGATTTGTGTACGTGACTCCTTCGCGAACGAATCGATTCATTCACTTGATTTCTGGTGAATAGTTCACAAGCAAATTGAATAATTTTTGGTGAATCATTAGCGAACGAATTGATTTGTATAATCGACTCGTTCACAAACGAATTGTTTCGTACAAGTGACTCATTCGCGAACGAATCGATTCGTGTGAATGACTTGTTCGTGAACGAATCGATTCATTCTCTTGATTTCTGGTGAATAGTTCACATACAAATTGAATAATTTTTGGTGAATCATTCGCGAACGCATTGAATAATTTCTGTCGAATCATTCGCGAACAAATTGAATAATTTTTGGTGAATCATTCGCAAATGAATTGAATAATTTGTGGTGAATCATTCGCGTACGAATTGATTTGTGTAGGTGACTCGTTCGCGAACGAATCGATTCATTCACTTGATTTTTGATGAATCGTTCACCAGCAAATTGAATAATTTTTGGTGAATCATTAGCGAACGAATTGATTTGTATAATCCACTCGTTCACGAACGAATTGATTTGTATAATCCACTCGTTCACGAACGAATTGTTTCATACAAGTGGCTCGTTCGCGAACAAATCGATTCATTCACTTAATTTTTCGTGAATCGTTCACGAACAAATTGAATAATTTTGGGAGAATCATTCGCGAACGAATCGATTCATTCACTTGATATTCGGTTAATCGTTCACAAACAAATCGAATAATTTTTGGTGAATCATTCGCGAACGAATTGAATCATTTACATAATTTTTGACGAATTATTCACGAACGAATTGAATGATTTTTGGCGAATTATTCGCGAACGAATTGAATAATTTTTGGTGAATCATTCGCGAACCAATTGAATCACATAAGTGACTCGTTCGCGAACGAACCAGTTCATTCACTGAGTTTTGGTGAATAGTTCACAAACAAATTGAATAATTTTTGGTGAATTATTCGCGAACGAATCGATTAATTCACTTAATTTTCGGTGAATAATTCGTGAAGGAATCGAATAATTTTTGGTGAATCATTCGCGAACGAGTTGATACATAAATTGAAGAATTGATCAATTCGTTCACGAATGATTTCCTTAAACGTATCAGTAGGTATAGAAATAGGTTTTCGAAGGTGCTGATTTTGGAAATCATATCACTTTGGTTTTTGATTAATACCGATAAGAAAGAGGCAAGATGAGATGAGGGATGAAATTTCAACGAGATATCAGTTGGTGGAAAGGGGGGAATCGATATACAAGACTGAGACTTCTAAACGAACGAAAAAAAGACCATCAACAAGTTGTTTGACTATTTCTCAGCGACGACAGACGAATGCGACATGACATCGACGATACATTCATAATCAGTTGACTACATTACTAGTTAAAATACGCTAGTTACTCCAGACTACCGCCGTCACCATTCAAACTGCATCCCGAAGAAGGAAAAGGGATATCCAGCCAAGATGAGTATAGACTATTCCTATACACATACGAGAACGGGCGAAACAGAAATGCTGTGTTGAAAACCGCTAAATTGATACCTGACTCGAATGGAACAGTCTGATAGGACGCGAAAGACCCTATAAAAGGTAGGAGAATTCGCGCCGTACATCATTTGGCAGGCGGACGAGTAGGCAGGCAGCAAAATATGCCGGATGAAGTGTTGTTATATGTATTTGGCACACGACCTGCGGCACGGCGCGCAAACTGAGCCACTTTCTGTAACATTCATTGCGGTGAAAATTTGCCAACGTATTGGTAGTTTTCATTTTACTCGATACCACCGAGTTACCTTTACCTATAGCAAAGCACACTGCTGCGCTGTTCATCGATATCGTCGCCATCGTCGTTGTAACCAAATATATCTAGTTTAACTTATTGTCAAACGATATATACGAAAATGTCGACCGCATCTGAAGCATTATAGACGACGACGACGTATACTTATACTACCTATTAAAAACTGCAACAGTGCTATATAGCAAAATATACGAGACGAGACTAGACGCTGCAGAGCAGCAGCACGTTCCCAACATCTCGAGATTCTACCAACGTCGTCCAAATTGCTGTCAAGTCGACGCAATGATAAATCACTCCGGTAACCTTACACTCGCACACTTATACTCCAGCACTCACACAAAGAACTATCTTTAACACGTATAAAATGATAAAGACCAAAGTGATGATGGTATTTCAAAGGTATAAACTTATAGAAGAAGACGACGACGATGTAGTATGGTGTTGGAAACAAGAGCACATGTTCGATGTGTAGACACTCTGCGCCTCGACGCATGGTGCGGGGTCTCCTGCCATCCTACCTCGTGTCAGTTCCCATCCCCTCGGTATAAATAAAGTACTCGAGGATGTGCCTAGGTCGTCGTTATTCTCTTTGTAAATTATATATAACTTCGTAGGCATATACACGACGTTGATTTCGGCTAAATTAGACATTAATGAGATGTTCTTATTATTGAAAAGTTGCCGCGTGTCTTTCATACTTCAGACTTTGGTAAATACGTTGCGCTACCTCATCTATACTTTTACTTACCAGTCGAGGAATTCGTGCTCATCCCATAAAGGCTGTAAAAGTTGAATGTACAGGGTGTTCGGTAAGTTGAGTTCGTGAAGCTTCGAATATATACTAATGCATGGATGCGTGGACGATTCGTGTTATTTAAAGTGCTGCGCACTCATGTGACAAAAATAGTGATTTCTATCTGAACCAATTGAAGGTACAGAAAGGAGGGGAAACGCTTATCAAAAACTTCAAAATTTGCAATTGTGTTAAAAAATTGATTTTTTCCAAATATATGTACATATTCCATGGAAACTATAGCTGAAATTTATTAAAATTATCCGTAATTTACCGAAATTAAGGTACCTATAATTTACAAAAATGACCAGTAATTCACCACAATTAGCAAAATTACGTAAAATTTACCACCTATACCTACACCTTAATTCGTTGCCTATGATTCCCATTGGTAACTTAATTTGCTAAACTTATCAAATTTTTTCTTTTTCTCAAACATCTTCGCCTTTTAGCAAAATTGCCAAAGATTTTCCATTTTCCCCTAAAATTTCCAAAAATCATCACTTTTTCGACAGTACTTTCCAAAAAATCCTGCTTCTTGTTGAGATTTTCAAGGTCTTGCTTTTTGCCAAGAATTGTCAAAAATTCTCACTTTCTAACAAAATTGCTAGAGAACCTGTTTTTTTTTTGGCAACAAATGCCAAAAAGCCCTTCCTCTGTAGAGTTTTGCATTTTGTTGGCTTGTGACAGCATTAATTCATTCAAGAGAATCATTCATGAACCAATAATTCTCATCAGTTTTTCAATTTATGAATCATATTGTTCGCGAATGATTCACCATAAATTACACTAGGCAACGGCATGCTTGTGTTCGGGTTGAAAATGGGCTTAATCGATAGTTTAGACCCTAAAACAAAAAACAGAGTGGGATTTTTCAATTTGAATTGTTTTTGTGGTCAGGAGAGATGATCAAAGTTTCAAAAATGGCCGTTTTTGCCCTATTTCACGAGTTTCTGGCGACACCAGTATTGTTTTTCGAAAAAAACCAAGGTCATATTCGGATTCTACGCACTTTTTTAAGTAAACATCTTTACCGGATTTTTGATTTTCGATCATTCTAGCGCATACGGAAGATTTTCGTTTGTAACACGAAATTTTTACTGCACGAGAGCCTCGCCCGCGCGAACACGGTTCCGCGCCACGATTACAACGTGGAGTAATGCCAGCGTCGCGCGCTCCAAGTTTTAAAATATGTTGCAAACAAAAATCTTCCGTATGCGCTTGAATGTTCGAAAATCAAAAATCCGGGAAAGATGTTTACTTAAAAAAGTGCGTAGAATCCGAATATGACCTTGGTTTTTTTCGAAAAACAATACTGGTGTCGCCAGAAACTCGTGAAATAGGGCAAAAACGGCCATTTTTGAAACTTTGATCATCTCTCCTGACCACAAAAACAATTCAAATTGAAAAATCCCACTCTGTTTTTTGTTTTAGGGTCTAAACTATCGATTAAGCCCATTTTCAACCCGAACACACGAAAAAAGTCAAAAATTGTTGTCTAGTGTTATTCAATGAATTCTTGAACGATTCACCAAAAATTTGTTTGTGTACGAGTCACTTAACGAGTCAATTCGTTCGCGAATGATTCACAAAAAAATTCAATTCGTTCGCGAGCAAGTCACTTATACGAATCAATTCGTTCGCGAACGATTCACTTATGCGAATCAATTTATTCGCGAACGAGTCACTAACACGAATCATTTCGTTCGGGAACTAGTCACTCAAACGAGTCACTTAAACGAGTCAATTTGTTCACAAATGAGTCACTCATACGAATTAATTTGTTCGCGAACGAGTCACTCATACAAATCAATTCGTTCGCAAACGAGTCACTCACATGAATCAATTCGTTCAAGAATGACTCACCAAAAATCAAGTGAATGAATCGATTTGTTCGTGAACGCGTAACTTGAACGAACCAATTCGATTGCGAACGAGTCACTTGTACGAGTCAATTCGTTCGCGAATGATTCACAAAAAAATCAATTCGTTCGCGAACGATTCACCAATACGAATCAATTCGTTCACGATCGAGTCACGTATACGATTCAATCGATTCGTGAACGAGCCACGATTCACTAACAAATTATTCAATTCATCCGCGAGTGATTCACTTATGCAAATCGATTCGTTCACGAACGAGTCACTTAAACGAATCAATTCATTTGCGAACGAGTCACTTACATGAATCAATTTGTTCACGAATGATTCACAAAAAATCAAGTGAATGAATCGATTTGTTCGTGAACGAGTAACTTGAACGAACCAATTCGTTTGCGAACGAGTCACTTAAACGAGTCAATTCGTTCGCAAACGAGTCACTTACACAAATCAATTCGTTCGCAAATAATTCATCAAGAATGATTAAATTTGTTCGCGAATGATTCACAAAAAAATTCAATTCGTTCGCGAACGAGTCACATATACTAATCGATTTGTTCGCGATTGATTCATAAAAAATGATTCAATTCGTTCGCGAATGATTCACAAAAAATATTCAATTCGTTCGCGAACGATTCACTAATACGTATCAATTCGTTCACGATCGAGTCACGTATACGAATCAATCCATTCGCGAACGAGCCACTTACACGAATCAATTCGTTCGCAAATGATTCATAAAAAATTCAATTCGTTCGTGAACGATTCACTTATACGAATCGATTCGTTCACGAATCGATTCGTTCACGAACGAGTCACTTAAACGAATCGATTCGTTCACGAACGAGTCACTTATACGAATCGATTCATTTGCGAACGAGCCACTTACACGAATTAATTCGTTCGCGGATGATTCACTAACAAATTATTCAATTCGTCCGCGAGTGATTCACTAAAAATTCAATTCGTTCGCGAATGATTCAGTTCACCAACTATTAATCAATTCGTTCGCCCGTGATTCACCTAAAAATCAATCAACTTGTAAAATCACCAATCGGTTGTGAATGATTCGATTCGATCAATCAATTTATTTAATCACCAATCGTTCGTAAATGATTCGATTCGATTGTAAACAGATCAAATCGCTATACAAAATAATTACCTATGTTTCAAAAAAATTGACTCAAAGTCGGTCTTCTCACGCATAATGTGTGAATGTTTCTTTTGCAATAAATTGACAAAAAGTGAAAGTATCAATTTTTGGTCAATAATTTCAAAATTTCCTGATTTCTGCTGTAGTTATTTATGTAAGCCTTAAGTTTTGCCAAAATTTAATAATTCGATTTTCAATAAAATTTCTAATAAGATGTTCGTTCCTTCGCAAAAATTCCAAAAAGTTTCAATTTTTTCCAAAAATTGTCGTAAAATCTTGAATTTTGGCCAGAAAATTTCCAAAAAGACCTCTCTGCTGTTGAAATTGTTGCAAAATTCTAACTTTTCTGCGAAAAATTACCAAATGTGGTCTCGTTTTTTTATCAAAAAATTTCAAAATAATTCAACATTGTAAAATTAAAAAACAGAGCATTCAAATTTGTAATGTTTTGATTTGTTTATGGATTACAATGTTTTGCTCAAGTCTTATCACTTTTTTAATCACGGTCTTGTTTCTTTTTTCCAGCTTTTTTTGCTCCTCGGGGTCACCTTTTTATAGATAAAATTGATTACGAGGCCTGATATAGATCAAATCATATTATAGGCTCGTTTATACTGGCCGCGGAAGAACTTGGATCCGTTCCGCGGATTTTCAAAAATAATTGAAAATCCATAAGAAACTACGGAACGGTGTCCGTAGCCACTATAAACGACTACGTTACAA
The DNA here is from genome assembly GCF_950023065.1 of Planococcus citri. Taxonomy (NCBI): domain Eukaryota; kingdom Metazoa; phylum Arthropoda; class Insecta; order Hemiptera; family Pseudococcidae; genus Planococcus; species Planococcus citri. The sequence goes on from NC_088681.1 coordinate 8,514,956, forward strand.
CTACCAGCTTTGATTTTCCGCGGAAAGTTTACGGTCTCGTTCCGCGGCCAGTATAAACGAGCCTTATCTTTTCACATCAAATCTAATCAAATTTATGAAATAAGACGAGAACAAAAAAAATTGTTAGTATCATCTAATTGCAATCATCTAATGCCTACTCTAGAAGAAATTGTTGCTCGATGACGGTACGTTCCCTATTCACAAAATTGAGCAACAGGTCTGTATTCCACTACATCAGTGAATAGGGGCAGACAAAAACAAACGCAAAGATTACCTAAAAACATCACAGGCCTAGATATATCTCGTACTTCTACCACGAATATAGGTACCGACAGTTGTACGAGGACGTATCCAACATTAACCGAGCAACCGAGCCGAATAAAAGTCTATTAATAATTCAGTGCATTTACAGGCAAGAATAAAATTTAACTGACATTAATGTACACCGCTGTCAAGGTGGCGACGTCATACATAACTTAAAAAGGGTTGCATCCTTTTTATAGGCAGCAGACTACTGTACATTTGCACAGCCCTGTCCCCGTACACTAGTAGGTTGACACTGGGGCAAATTTGTCAGTAAATTTTCATCAAATCGACGCGACCAGACTCGACTAAGTACGTATTTTACATAGCCACAGATTTCATGTACAATTATATCTCTATAGGCAGACGCTCGTACAAAATAATCAAATCGAGCAACGTTCATTAAGCTTTTTGATAATCTAATCAACCCCATATATGATAATTTAACGAATATATTGTCATCATTGGAAATCGTGTATTGTTTTTCAATGCCTTCGCTTAAACCAACCATTTACTTTTCAAATACATACCCGCAGTATATAAACGTTTCCTTGTTTGGGTCAAACGAATAAATTTCGAAGGCGATTTTTTTTACGAGTATCTTCGCAGTGTGACCATTGAGACTCGTAAAATTATACTGGCAACTTGGAATACTAAATTCTAAACGTTATAGGTGTAAGGAGAGGAATCATTGTGTACATTTAGATTCCAGATACGCGATAAAAAAATACGATGATAGGGAGAGGGAGAGAGGGAGGTAGGCGAAAAAAGAAACCCAACGGCTACATTACAGATTAGTTAACAATCGAAAAAGGCAATTTTCAAGACATCGTGTCTTGTATAAGTATATATAGTACCATTTGAAAAGAATCACGTACGCAAACCCTCCTGCCAGAATTAACCCTTTCTCGTCATTCGTGACATTTTTCACCTCTATAAAACGTGACTGGAATGCTTTTCAAACTTTATAGCATACATCCACTTTGCCCGGCTTTCCAATGAATTCAACGAAATTTAACCAGCACCATCGTCTCAGCAGCCCCTTCGCTATCCTATATATTTAAGGAGGGAAATGGCTTAAAATAACAGCGTAATAACGCGCCGCATCCACGCCAAATAACATATGACGGCATTAGCGGTTAACGACGTATACTTCGCCTTTATATTCGCTGTATAGTCGTAGTACAGTCTATCTTTATACTTAGGAAAGGTACAAACTACAAAGTATAACGGTGTGTGTATTTTTTGGTTATTCAGCTATAGGTACCAAACTTTAACGTTATTTAGAAATTGTCGACTTGAATGCATCGCGTATTACGTTATAGTTAGGCAACTTTCACGAATACATAGTACATGTATACGAGTAGGTAGTAGGTACATTGTATGAATTATATTTATCGTATACTTCAATGAAACGATCCTCGACGTGTGATGAGGTGTACTTCTCGCGTGATGTTAAACCACCCACGCGTCTTTCTTTGTAAGTATAGGTAATCCGTTTTAATAAAATTGTTCCTTCCTTATACACGTGTAGGGTGTTCCAAAAACTGTCTACAATCTCTATCTTGAATTCCATCAAAAGTAGATTGAATACGAGTAGGTATCTCCAAAGTATAATGATGTCATCTTCAACTAATTTGATTCGTCAGTGATTCATTCATTCGTTCATTCATTCGCGAACGATTTTTGCATCCCTTAAGTAATAAATTATAAATTATTCGCGAACAAAAATTATTGTCAATTTTTATTGACAGATTTGAAAAATATGTACAAATTTTTGCAGTGTTCTGTCACTGGAGATGATTCAGGAGATATAATTTATTCATTCTTGAATGATTTGTAGATTATGAGCAAATCGTTCGCGAACGACCTCAGTCTAAGTGTAGATGATATGATTGAAACTGACGAGTTTCTTCATGTCACATACAATTGATTTGATTTTTCATTGATACATTCGTTCGTGAACGACTTTTCTTTTCTGAGCAAATCGTTCAATTCTGATCAAATCGTTCGCGAACGATCACAGTTGAGGTGTAGATGAAATGATTGAAACCTCCAGTTTCACCATATCACATACGAATAATTTGAATTGTTTAGTGATTCATTCGTTCGCGAACGATTTCTCTGTTCCGAGCAAATCGTTCGCGAACGAATCATTCACAATTTTTGAAGTGTTTTATGTTTAGTAGAATCGTATATTATTATCTTATTTCGTTTCCGAATGATTCATTCGTTCTTGAATGATTCATCAACTTTAAACAAATCGTTCGCGAACGAATCAAGTCCAAATTTTGATAATGAGATAGAAACTGTTGACTATTGTCATTTCATCTGCAGCTAATTTGATTTCTCAGTGATTCATTCGTTCGCGAACTATTTCCACCTGAGTGAATCGTTCTTGAACGAATCATTCACAATTTCCGTTGATGAATTAAGAAAATATGTTTTGTTTAACATGTCGTGAAGCTATTGCATGATTTTATCTGCAAGTGATTCAGTCGTTCTTGAACGATTTTTCTCTTATGACCAAATCGTTCACAAACGATTCATTCAGAACTTTTTAAATGATTCATTTTTTTCTCTAGTCCTATAACTCATTTCATGATTGATTCATCGTCTGTTAGCGAATCTTTCGCGAACGAATCAAATCCAAATTTTCATAATGGGAAAGAAACTGTTGACTATTGTCATTTCGTCTACAGCTACTCTGATTTCTCAGTGATTCATTCGTTCGCGAACGATTTTCACCCGAATGAATCGTTCGTGAACGAATCATTCATAATTTTTATTGATGATTTATGAATGGTTTCGTTCATCATGTCGTGTAGTCATCATCTGATTATATTTCCAAGTGATTCAGTCGTTCGCGAATGATTTTTCTGTTCTGAGAAAATCGTTCGCGAACGAATTATTCGAAATTTTCGAAGTGTTTCATGTTTTGTAGGATCGTATATTAATATCTTATTTCGTTTCCAAGTGATTAGTGATTTAGTCGTTCTTGAATGATTCATCGGCTGTGAGAAAATCGTTCGCGAACGAATCAAGTCCCTATTTTGATAATGCGATAGAAATGGTTGACTATTGTCACTGTCGTGTTATCTACAGCTGATTTGATTTCTCAGTGATTCATTCGTTCGCGAACGATTTCAACTTGAGTGATCGTTCTTGAACAAATCATTCACAATTTTCATTGATAAATTAAGAAAAGTTTCGTTTAACATGTCGTACAGCGTACAGCTATTATAATGATTCTATCTTCAAGATTCAGAATTTTTAAAATGATTTATTTTATTCTGTAGTCGTATATCATCTCATTTCATTTCCAAGCGATTCAGTCGTTCTTGATTGAATCATTGGATGTGAGCAAATCGTTCGCGAACGAATCAAGTCCAAATTTTGATTATGGGATGGAAACTGTTGTCTATTGTCGTTTCATCTACAGTTTATTTGATTTCTCAGTGATTCATTCGTTCGCGAACAATTTTTACCTGAGTGGGCCGAGTGAATCGTTCTTGAACGAATCATTCACAATTTTCATTTTTTGAATCTTCGATTTTTTTCTCTGACTGTATATCATCTCCTTTCATTTCCAAGCGAATCAGTCGTTCTTGAATGATTCATCATATGTGAGCAAATCGTTCGCGAACGAATCGAGTCTGAATTTCGATAATGGGAAAGAAACTGATGACTGATGAGTATCATCATTTCATCGAAAGCTAATTTGGTTTCTCAGTGATTCATTCGTTCGTGAACGATTTTCGTCTGAGTGAATCGTTGTTGAACGTGAATCATTCAAAATCTTTATTGATAAATTGAGAAAGGTTTCATTTTTGTTTGGTTGTGTAACTTTTACATAATTTTATTTCCAAGTGATTCAGTCGTTCTCGAACGATATTTTTCTTCTGAGCAAATCGTTCGCGAACGAATCATTCGCGATTTTTTAAATATGTCATATTTTCTCTGATCGCATATCATCTCATTTCATTTCAAAACGATTCAGTCGTTCTTGAATGATTCATCGACAGTGAGCAAGTCGTTCGCGAATGAATCGAGTCAAACTTTGATTAGTGGGTTGGAAACTGTTGAGTATTGTCATTTCATCAGCAGTTAATTTGATTTCTCAGTGATTCATTCTTTCACGAACGATTTCCATCTGAGCGAGTCGTTCTTGAACGATTCATTTACAGTTTTCATTGATGATTTATTAAATGTTCCGTTGATCAAATGATCATGTCGTGTAGCCATAATCTGATTTTATTTCCGAATGATTCATCTGATTGAAACTGCCGAAGTGCCGAGTTTCATCGTGTCATCTACATACGACCAATATGACTTTTCACTGATTCATTCGTTCACGAACGAATTATTCATGATTTTCACTGATAAATTGAGATGTTTCATTTTTGGTCATGACGTAGGTAAATGATCTGATTCTGATTCATTCATCATGTGATTCAGTCGTTCTCGAATTATTCATTGTTTCCAAGCCACTCGTTCACCTGAATAAGACAATCCACTCCAATTTTCGCAGGATTTGATTTAGTAGTGATTCAGTCGTTCTCGAATGATTTGTATTGCAAAAGTCCAATTTTGAGTCATCCTTCTTCTCTGTATTTAATTTTGAGAGATTCAGTGTTGATTTCGAATGATTTGTCCTTTCTGAGCAAATCGTTCGCGAACGAATCATCCTCAATTCCTGATCCTGGATTATTTTGAAGAAGTCAGTTCTTGGCACATCTTGTTCTACAGGATTTTATATGGGCGAGGTTTTTAGTTGTTCAGCTGCTCTCGAATGAATTGTAGATTAGGAGCAAATCATTCGCGAACGAATTGAGTCTACTTTTGTAGGTATTCAACATATCCATTTTTTAAATTTTTTCTCATTTTAGAAAAATTTTCATGCCAATTTTATCAATTACAAAATACAGAATTTTGATTGGTTCAGATTAATGCAATCTAATAATCAGCTTTTCATAAAGCGTTACCTACCTCATCATTCCTACGAAGAACGTTTTGAACTTTTGATGAGATAAAAATTCGGTACTTTAGCTTGTATAATGATGACCTAGGCAAATTTCGAAAGTAAAAACTGATATTTCGCGGAGTAAAACGAGAGAATAAGGAAGCAAGAGGCACGAGGCACAGTAAGAAAAAAAATCCTACACCGAGCGAGGTGCTCTTTATGGCGAAATAATCTTATAAGGATATAGGTTATTTGAAAAATAATATTACAAAAGGAAAGATAAAATTTATAGCATCAATATGGTCCACCGAGGTAGCCTTTTTTTCCTGCCTCTTTTTGCTCTATTTTTTCCTCGCTAAAAGAATAGTAATTTTCCATTTACTTATAAAAGTCCAGTTAGCAAAATATTTGAAAAATGATTCGGTATTCGGAATCGCACGCTTCGTACCCAAAACACCATCCATCCTTTGGCCTTTTTTTGTGTGTGTATTTCCAAAAAAAAAAGGAAAAGGGTATACGAGTATTTTTTTTGCGGTAGAATGTTGAAGATTTAACCTCGTATGTTTTTTGCGGGGATAAGGGTGCTTCGATCGGTGCGGATATAGCATTACGAAAGACAAATCTCTTTTAGTGCTTCAACGTTCTCGAGCTGTGCAAAATAAAAAGACGAGAAGAGAGCGAACGATGAACAAAAAAAAAAAAAAAACGAACCTTTCAAGCTTTTCGACAGTAAGTTTTTTAAAAACTTTAGTTATTTTTCTTTGGGAATTGAATTTTTTAAAAGGATGTCTTCTCGTTAACGACTAATCAATAAAATGACAATAGAATAAATCTATGAAATGTCGTTTTAATTTTCATCAATATAAAGCCGTAACGGTCGCCGCTCGCCCAAAGAGAAAAGAAATTGATACTAATCAAAATAATTAATATAATGGCGCTTGCTTCTTCTTTATTTTCCTTTCCTTGCCTTTTTGTAAAAGCGAAGCCTTTTTTTTCTTGCTTTCTTTTTTCGTACTTCCTCTTGGCCTTTTTTTTTTATTTTCCACGTCCTGTGTCTACTTTACGTTTTATAATACTCGAATACGACTATAATTCTTTCTTTCTTTCAACGTGGAAAAAGTTTTAACAAGAGAAGCCGTATCGAACGGTAAAAATTAATTTTCAACGATGCTTTTCAGTACCTACGTGTGCTGCGACGATTATACTTTTACCTACCTACTGCTACGTTGAATTTAAAAAGAAATTTGTGCATATTAAAAAACAGCTTACCGCGTTAAATCTTATATCGTTGTGTATCTTCGTGTACTTCGTGTACCTACAACCTTCCTTACCAATGTATAATATACGTGAGGTAAATAATTGCTGTAGCGAAGAAAAAAAAGTTGCAAGGGAGAAAAAAAATCAAAGCTTGAAAAGCGAAGCGAGCTTTTATGCATTTGCAACGACGACGAACGTTGATTTTTTTATTAGAAAATTAATGAAAGTTATACCGCTCGCTGCAGCGGTGAAATGGATGCTCGACGCTGCCGAAGAAGATGCTCGGAGAATTTTTTATGTCTCAGTTCGGTGTATTTATTGCGGGATTATTTCAGTAAGCGAAAAGGTCGTGATTTCGCAAAGAGAAATACAACTACGAGTAGAGTGAGAGGATGAAAAAAAAAGTCATCGTAGGTGGTTTCGTAATGCTCGTAACGCGACGAGAATTTTTTTTCCGCTTTGAAATACCTACCGTATTTTTGTGGTTGAGATTTTTATACTTGAGCGATGCATTCGTGGTAATAATAATTGGTGGTGTGATTTTGTGCTTTTGTGGTGTAATTATATGTAGAGCGAGAGTTTCGGGGGTTTTGTGTTCTCTTTGATATTATTGGTAGGTGAAAGTTTGGTAGCAGGGTGAGGAGAGAACATTGTTCAGCTGATTCGTGTCTCCAAAATAGAGCCTGGGATGATGAAATGCTCTCAGGTGGCAGGAATGACTCGAAAAGTTGCTCGATGTATTCTCCTCCAGCCAATCCCAAAATCCATAGTCTCACATCACATCTTACAAAAGTTTAGTTTTCTGCACATCGAAGAGCTCAAAATGAAACAAAAATCTCTGAAATTTGACCATTTTGTCGATTGCTGAGAAATTTTCGTTCATCATCTACACTTGAAGAAGATTCGTTCGCGAACAAGACAAAAAAACAAAAGTATTTCTCAATAAGATCAATGAAAATTTCAAACGATTCGTTTGCGAACGATTTTCTCAGAGGAGAAAAACCGCTCATCAAAACATGGGCTCGATTCGTTCGCGAACGAATTAAGGTTTCTTAATCTATTCATAAAAATTCAGAATTATTCGTTCGCGAACGATTTGCTCACAGCAAAAAAATCGTTCGCGAACGAACGAATCACTGAAATATGACACTGCTTGCTTTTAAATCAAATCAGATAGACATGACAGAACAAAGAACGAAATATTTTTCGATTCTATGAATCTACGCTATAAAAATGTTGAATGATTCGTTCGTGAACGCTTTGCTCGTAGAAAGAAAAATCATTCATGAAAGAAGGAATCACTGGAAAATCGAACTAGTTATAAATGATAATGACGAAACTCAGTAGTTTCAACCCTAACCCAAAAATATGGGTTCGATTCGTTCGCGAACGATTTGCTCAAAAATCATGAATCATTCAAGAACGACTGAATCATTTTAAAATCGAATCGGATAGTGGACGAAGGACGAAAAACGAAAAGTTTCTTAATCTATTCATAAAAATTCAGAATTTTTCGTTCGCGAACGATTTTTTTGCTCTGAGCAAATCGTTCGCGAACGAACGAATCACCGAATAATCTAACTGATTGCTTTTAAATCAAATAAGATGATGCATGACAGGACGAAAAACGAAATATTTTTCAGTTCTATGAACCTACGTTATAAAAATTTTGAATGATTCGTTCGTGAACGATTCGCTCGTAGAAGAAAAATCATTCATGAACGAATAAGAAAGAAATTACTGGAAAATCGAACTAGTTATAGATAATATGACGAAACTCAGCAGTTTCAATCCTATCACAAAAATCTGGGTTCGATTCGTTCGCGAACGATTTGCTCAAAAATCATGAATCCGTCAAGAACGACTGAATCATTTTTAAATCGAATCAGATAGTGGACGAAGGACGAAAAACGAAAGGTTTCTTAAGCTATTCATAAAATTTCAGAATTATATATCACACTGCTTGCTTTTCAGTCAAATCAGATAGACATGACAGGATGAAGAACGAAATATTTTTCGATTCTATGAACCTACATGATAAAACTTTTGAATGATTCGTTTGTGAACGATTTGCTCATACGAGAAAAATCATTCACGAACGAAGGAATCACTGAAAAATCGAACTAGTTATTTAGATGACATGACGAAACTCAGCAGTTTCAATCCTATCACAAAAATTTGGGTTCGATTCGTTCGCGAACGATTTGCTAAAAAATTATGAATCATTCGAGAACGACTGAATTGCTTGGAATTCAAATCATATGATGCACGACAGCACGAGAAACGGGACGATTCGTAATCTACCTACTTTTGAAAAGTTCGACCGATTCGTTCGCGAACGACTTGCTCATAGCAGAGAAATCGTTCGCGAACGAATGAATCACTGAAAAATTCAATTAGTAATGGACGAGAGGGCATACCTAACTCGACAGTTTCAATCCGGTTATTAAAACCAACCGTGCTCAATTCGTACGCGAACGATTTGTTCGGAAACGACGAATCGTTCAAGAACGACTGAATCACTCTCGATTAAAATTATATGAAAATACAACAGGACAAAAACGTAACAATTTTTACCTATAGATATATGAAAATTTCGAATGATTCGTTTGAGAACGATTTGTTCAGAGGAATAAAATCGTTCGCGAACGATTTTCTCCGAAGTAACGAATCATTCGAGAACAACTGAATTTGAAAATAACCCAACTTAACCAAACGAAACATTTCGTCAAATTTTTCCATAAAACATGCACCATTTGTTCGCGAACGAATGAATCACCGAGTAGTATTAAAATCAATTTAGTTTAGATAACATCGACAAAACTCGACAGTTTCGATCTCATCATCATAACTTGGACTCGATTCGTTCGCGAACGATTTTCTCAAAATCGACAAATCGTTCGTGAACGACTAAAACACTGCTAACGAGCCAAATCCAATGAAAAAAACCGTATAGCGAAATTTGATCTTTTCGACTCCATCAGTAAAACTCGCACCTCTAGTTGATTCGTTCGCGAACGATTCGCTCAAAAACGATGAATTATTCCAGATCGATTAAATGATCACTCGGAAATCAAATCGAACTCTACGAAACATTCTTCAATTTGCGCCAATAAAAACTGTATGATTCGTTTGCGAACGATTTGCTCAGAGAAGAAAAATCGTTTGCGAACGAAAGGATCACTAAACAATTAAATGCGTCGAGTAGATAACACAATAAAACTGGACAGTTTTAATCTTATCATCAAAACTCGAACTCGATTCGTTCGCGAACGATTTGCTCAGAATCGACGAATCATTCGAGAATGATAACTGAATCATTTCTTTAAATCTAGTAAAAGAATAAAAAACATGAAAAAATTTGAATCCATCTGTAATCAACTCGTAGTTCTCGTTTCTAGTTTATTTGTTCGCGAACGATTCGCTCCAACACAATGAATCATTCGAGAACGACTGACTCCCTTGAAAATCAAATCAAATAGTACACGATAAGACTAAACAAAATATTTTTCAATTTGTCAATGAATATCGTGAATGATTCGTTCGAGAACGATTCGCTCGAAATCGAGAAATCGTTCGCAAACGATTTGCTCAGAATCGACGAATCATTCAAGAACGATAACTGAATCATTTCTTTAAATCTAGTGAAAGAATAAAAAACATGAAAAAATTTGAATCCATCTAATCAACTCGTACTTAGTGGATTTGTTCGCGAACGATTCGCTCCAAAACAATGAATCATTCGAGAACCACTGACTCCCTTGGAAATTAAATCAAATATTACACGATAAGACTAAACAAAATATTTTTCAATTTGTCAGTGAATATCGTGAATGATCCGTTCGCGAACGATTCGTTCAGAGAAGAAAAGTCGTTCGCGAACGATTTGCTCAGAATCAAAAAATCGTTCGAGAACGATTTGCTCAGAATATAAAAACCGTTCAAGAACGATAACTGAATCACTTTAAATCTAGTGAAAGAAAACATGGTCAAATTTGATGATTCGTTCAAGAACGATTCATTCTGAGAAAAAAAGTCGTTCGCGAACGATTTTCTCAAAAGTAATGAATCATTCGAAACCACTGAATTTGGAAATCACATCAAGACTATGTGGCAAAACGAAACAATGTTAAATTTTTTAATGAAAACTGCATATTCGTTCGCGAACGAATTGCTCAGAAGAGTAAAGTCGTTCGTGAACGTTTTACTCAGAATCGAAAAATCGTTCGAGAACGATAACTGAATCACTTTAAATTTAGTGAAAGAAAACAAGGTCAAATTTGATGATTCGTTCAAGAACGATTCATTCAGAGGAAAAAAGTCGTTCGCGAACGATTTTCTCAAAAGTAATGAATCATTCGAAAACGACTGAATTTGGAAATCACATCAAAACAATATGTGACAAAACGAAACATTGTTAAATTTTTCAATAAAAACTGCACGATTCGTTCGCGAACGAATGAATCACTGAACAATCAAAGCTACAATCTCATCATAAAAACTTGGGACTCAATTCGTTCCCGAACGATTTGCTCAGAATCAACAAATCATTCTAGAACGACTGAATCACTGCCAAGTCAAATCGTTTCGAAATTTGATCTATTCGAATCCATCAGTAAAACTCGTACCCATGTTGATTTGTTCGCGAACGATTCGCTCAAAAACAATGATTCGAGAACGATTAAATCACTCTGAAATCAAATCGAAATGAATCGATAGATCATTTTCGAAAACATTCGAACCGAACCATCCTGACTTACAAGTAATTTCGTATAACCAGACACGCGAATTATGAGATGAAAAAAATATATTAAACAACACGTGTAGTGTAGGTATAAAAATTATGAATAAAAAACGAAACATCGGACCGGAAAAGGTCAAACATAATTATCGAATAGTGAAACAAAAACAACATGTAAAGGGAGGAATTGCGCCATTTTCCGTCGCTTAGGTGAGGGAAAATTGTTCTCCTTCTACCTTTCGCTCAGTTCTCGTACGTAACCACGCTATCTAGCGGTTTAGTTCGCGTCAGTGAAGTGTTTCACGTTATCCGATCACAACTTCAGTCAACCACGGACTCACTAAGCGAGAGCTTAGTTTCCATTCAATAGATAGGTCGAGGTGCGGAGCCCTATCAGTACGTTCGATGTATGGAGCACGTACTTTCCACCTAATTATTACTGGGATATGGAATATCTTTTACGTAATAGACTATTGGATCGGATCGTGGTTACTCAAGAGATGAACTGCAGCATCTTTAAATTCTCTTCTTAGAGTCATTTATGTCAGACCTGCCCTATCCGGCATAAATGCCCTTCTTCCCTGGGTGGTGTTTTTAACACACATTTGCGACTACTTGTACTCGCTTCCTTTATTCAAATCGTAATTCTATTTACGTAATATAATCAGACTATGTACAATACAGTGCTTAATTAACAATAAAGCTAATGTAACGTTATAGTCGACCGAGTATTCATTTTATTCATATTTCTCTATATGCATAATTTATATTTCATATTATCTCCGAAGAGTAGGTATACGAGGCGGTAAATCGCCAGTGCCTATCTGTGCTTAGCACTAGGTATAGGTCTAACCAGGTTGTAAGGGTGAAGTTAGACCATGTAAGACATTAGCACCGCAGGTGCAAATAAAAGATCAATACTGTCTTTACAAACAAAAAAATAATATCCAGATTAAACGCAATAATGTAAAGGGCACAAAAAGAAAAGAATAACGCCAGCCAGGTAATTGTACGCGATGAATTATTATTATACTGGGGTCTTGCTCTCGCACAAGCAGCAACCCACCAACGCAACAGTACGAGACCTATTCGAGTCGCTGGTGCTAATCCCCAGCTTAAAGATTTACGTGAAGTGTCGCTAATTAGGAAACGATGAGTACGTGGCCTGCGAATGCGAAAACTACCCTATTAAATGTTTATAAACCAGCACCAGCAACAACAACAATCGCGAAATCCGACGTATAACGTTTCCATTTATACTTATAGCAAGCTCGACGCTCGTAGTACGAAATAACACACACAATCTACTCGCAGTCGCAGTCGTGCCAGTGTATGATGGTATTTAGACGATGAAATGAAAGGAAAAATTGCTAAACTCTCCCTGCACCATCCAAACGAAGAGCTGTTATGTATAGAACGTTTTCGGGCTGCTGTAAAATAACTCATCAACATCCGAAGAGAACTGTCAGCTGTGTGCAATCTGTTGTATGTATGTATGTGTATAGCAATGCTTACACATTGATTACTGCTGAGCTCGTAAACACGAACGAGGATTTGATGAAAAACCTATACATATATATTCTTCGGTGTACAAATTTCACGCAACTATCAACTCGCAGATGAGGAAAAAAAACTTCATCCTGTTTGCGGCTTCGATGGCGAATACCTTCTCAACAATGAGAAGAAAGTATATAACGATACTCGCGATTGTACGATAGCTTGGGAAAGCACGCGAAGAAAAAGGGGAACGAGACCAGCGTGATTTATAAATAATACAATATCGAAAACTTATTTATTTTGTTAGATGAAAAACTACCTATATAGAAAATATTGCAGCGGTTATAGACAACTCGTGTATAGTACTTTGGTAATAGACTCGCTCGCAAAGATGTCTAGATATCCTATAGGTAGGTACTCGTACATAAAGAAGCGGCCGTTTATTATTTCTTTCAGACAAGTCTCATTAAAGTTTTATACGAGCTGCCATTACCACCAGTTTTGTAACGACGAAATATGAAAAAGTATTGTTCTATTATTCGGACAGCGTGTGTTTCGTTTCGTTCATCGTCTTATACTATAATACCTTTACTTTACGTATACTATTTTTTCATTTCGCGTGTTTTTTTTTTTTTTTTTTTTTTGTTATTTTTTGCCTATCAAAACCAACGGTTATGAGAATATGATGGGAAAAGTTTTCTACACGAGATAGTCTGATTTATCGATTACCTACATAACTGCATTCGTCTTTCGAAGAAGATCGAGTGGTTTGGTGGAATTTTTAGCTTTCATATTATGAATGAAATAGTAGGTATTTAAAAATTACAAGATAGGTACCTACGAATTTATTGTCTCTGTGAATCATCAGTTCACCTACATATCTAATTGTAAAATATGTGTATCAAATTTAATCATGACATCTTCTTCGATTCACCAGTGATTCATTCATTGGCAAATGATTTTTCTCAACGTCAAATCTATTGTATTTTCAAATAAATCAGCTGGGATTTGAAAAATTTAAAGTTTGTCACCTCCTCTTTCATTTAGAGTTAATTTAGTATCTAGTGATTCAGTCGTTTTCGAACGATTTCTCAATTCTGAGCAAATCGTTCGCGAACGAATTGAGTTCAGTTTCTGATAAGAATAAAGCTGCCCAGTTTCGTCATTTCAAATAAACTTTACAATTTCGCAAGTACCTAATTCATTCATTCGAGAACGATTTTTTCTTCTCTGAGTAAATCGTTCGCGAACGGATCATTCACAATTTTTTGAGAAGGTCGGGGGCCCGCATAAGGATCTATTGCACCCCCTGCCGATCCACCGGAACAACATTCTTCTTAAAAGGAGAGTTCTAAAGAACATTTCTAGCCCTTGTCGTCAAAAAAAACATGGCCACACTCACAAAATGGCGGCCATTTTGATTGACAGCTCCCACGTAGAAAAAGTACACTGGTGTCTATTGGAAAATCAGCAGTGTTTCTTAGTAAGGAATTGCCACTAGTGATTTACTTCTCCTACTCAAAATTATGAGTGATGAATTACTGCTGATTTCTCAGTAGAGTAGCACTACTGATCCACATATGCAAATCAATGGTATTTCACTACTGTCTAGTATGCGTGTAGTAAATCACTACTGGCAATTCCTTACTAGGAAACACTACTCATTTCCAAGTGTGTGTCAGAAGTGTTTCACTACATGCTATCAGTATCAGTGGGGTGCAATAATTTTCAAAAATCAAAAAAATAGGGTTGGGGAATTTTATTTTGAATTTCCCTATCATCAATGTGATGCTCACATCATGTTTGATTTTTCCTGCCTATAACATTTATAGAAAATTCCTACACCTATACCTCACGGGGATTCGAACCGGGGACCTACGGATGTCTGACTACACAACCCTAACCACCTGACTACTAGAGCACTACAGTAGATAGGGCATTTAAAGAATATATTTGTTTGCAAACACTCAATTTCAACAGTTTGTGAATTTGAATGTCGAAACTTGAAACTATGAATAATTGGTGATGTTCTCAAGAGTGTCGAATTCATTTTTGAAAACTATTTGATCCCAAACCCAAAATGAGCTCCAAAGAGGGGGGAGGCAAAAAATTGCAAATTTTTTAAAGAAGTGCGCTGCTGATGTCAAAATTTGAAATATTAATGGCACTGAATCAACTTTTAAAGACCATTTGACCCCTAACTCCAAAATGGGCTCCAGAAAAGGGAGGTATACAAAAGTACAAAACCAAAAATTATCAAAAAAAATATATATGGGTACCAAAATCTCAAATTTATGGGTTCAGAATTCATTTTTCAAGACAATTTGACCTCAAACCCCAAAATGGGCACCAATGGGGGAGGTACAAAATTTTAAACTTTTTAAAGAAGTACATTATTGATATCAACATTTGAGTTTTCAATGGCTCAGAATCAATTTTTGAAGACCATTCAATCCCAAACCCGAAAATGGGCTCCAAAGCTTGGGAGGTACAAAAATGAAAATTTTCCAAAAAAAGTGCAATATTGGTGTGAATTGAAAATTTGGATTTTCAATGGTGTAGATCAGACTTACTTTTTGAAAATCATTTGATCGTAAACCCCAAAACAATATCCACAGCGGAGATTCAAAACCAAAAATTAAATTTTATTATATATTTGGACACAAAATGCATTTTTGAGAACGATTTGATCCCAACTTCCTAAAATGGACTCCAAAGGGGAGGTACAAAGTCGAAAATTTTCCAAAAAGATACAAAAATAGTAAGTACAATATTGGTATCAAAATTGGGATTTTCAATGCCCAGAAATAATGTTTGAAGATCATGTGACTGCAAAACCCAAAATGAGCTTCAAAAAGGTGTAAAATTGCAAATCTTCTCAAAAAAAATGTACAATATCGGTATTAAAATCTGGATTTTCAATGACACAGAATTTTTTGTTGAAGATCATTAGACCCTAAATTTGAATCTGCAATCCTTCATGTTCAAATCATATATACATAATCTGATATCTGCATAGCATTCTTCAAGACTTTTGAATTTTTTTCCTCTTCTTCCACCCTAATTGGGGTATTTTTAGTTAGCAGGGCAATTGGTTGATGACATCACTGGTAAGGTGTACGTTTGCTAGTAAACTATATTAGACCATTACTGTTCAGTAGGCAAACATGTCTGCTGAGTGGTGCATTGTGTGGTAAATAATTATTGATGTGTAGTAAAAAACTACAACACATCTACTGAGTTGTAGTAAGTAACTACTGAGCCATACTACTCTGTAGGTGAACACCATTGTTGAGTGGTTCATTGAATGGTGAAATATTACCAATGTGTAGTTAAAAACTACTAATCTACCACTGAGCTGTAGTAAATAACTACTGAACCACTACTACTGAATAGGTAAACACCACTGTTGAGTGGTGTATTGAATGGTGAAGTATTATTGAGTAGTAGTTAGAAACTACTACTTTACTACTAAGCTATAGTGAATTACTGCAGAAGTCACACTACCCTGCAGTGCAACACTACTGTCCAGTAATGAATCAAGTACTGAAAGCACTACTGATGTGGTGTGAATTACTGCTTAGCACTACTGTTAAGTAGTGAATTACCACTGCCCCCTGTAAGTTTTTTCTACGTGGGCTAGGTCACCTGAAATCGCAGAGTTCGTGTTCCAAAACAGGACTTGAAAGCAAATTTTAAACCGTACAAAAGTAGATCGAAAGAACAGGTAAAAGTTCAACACCTGTCAAAATTTCAAGTGCTAAAGCGCATTTTTCGATTTTTAATGAATTTTTGAAAATCAAATTTAGGCTAAAAATGAGGGAAAAAATCAAAATCTTACCAAAGTGAACAGGAAATCTCAACTTTAGAATACACCCTATTTTCGACCTGCCAAATCGATTGGAAACTGTTTCAGACCGTTTAGAGTAGTTCTGAAGCCTCCAGAAAATTTTTGAAACTTGAAAATCCGAGAAAATTTCATCAAAAAATGGAGTTGGAAAGCCGAAAATCATTCTGCAAACTAATTTCAATATGCTGCGAAGTTGACTGCAGGTGGACTTCAAGTCGTTTTGGAGCCTCCAGCAATTTTTTGAAAATTACTGGAGTCTCCAGCACATTTCTGAAACTTGAAATTTTCACAATATTTTATCAAATGAAGATGGACAGCCGAAATTTCCTCTGCATTCCAATTTTAGCACTATCTGAAGACGACTTCAGGTGAGTTTCAGTCATTTTGGAGTCTCCAACGACTTTTTGAAAATTCCTGGAGCCTCCAGCACATTTTTGAATCTCTTCAAACTAATTTTAATATGTTATGAAGACGACTGCAGGTAGATTTCAAGTAGATTTGAAGCCTCCAGCAACTTTTTCAAAATTACTGGAGCCTCCAGTACATTTTTGAAAGTTGGATATTATTTCTAAAAAATTTCATCAAATGCAGCTGGAAAGCCAAATACCTAATTTACTCTGCATTTCAATTGTAGCACTCTTTGAAGACGACTTCAGATGGGTTTCAGTCATTTTGGAGCCTCCAGCAACTTTTTGAAAATTACTGGAGTCTCCAGCATATTTTTGAAACTCTGCAAACTAATTTTAATATGCTATGAAGACGACTGTAGGTGAATTTCAAGTAGTTTTGAAGCTTCCAGCGACTTTTTCGAAACTACTGGAGCCTCCAGTAGATTTCTGAAACTTAAAATTTTCACAATATTTCATCAAATGAAGATGGACAGCCGAAATGTCTTCTGAATTCTAATTTTACCTCTCTCTGAAGACGACTTAAAGTGAGTTTCAGTCATTTTGGAGCCTCCAACGACTTTTTGAAAATTCCTGGAGTCTCCAGCACATTTTTGAAAATTGAAATTTTCATATAATTCCATCAAAATGAAGATGGAAAGCCAAAATTTACTCTGCTCTCCTATTTTCGCACACTATGAAGACGACTTCAGGCGGGTTTCAGTCATTTTGGAGCCTCCAGCGACTTTTCAAAAATTCCTGGAGTCTCCAGCACATTTTCGAAACTTGTAATTTTCATAAAATTTCATCAAATGAAGATGAAAAGCCGAAATTCACTCTGCTCTTCAATTTTAGCACTCTCTGGAGACGACTTCAAGTGGGTTTCAGTCATTTTGGAGCCTCCAGCGAATTTTTGAAAATTTTTGGAGATTCCAGCAGATTTTTGAAACTTTTCAAACTAATTTTAATATGCAATGAAGTCGACTGCAGGTGGATTTCAAGTAGTTTTGAAGCCTCCTGCGACTTATTCGGAATTACAGGAGCCTCCAGTAGATTTTTGAAAGTTATTATTTCTACAAAATTTTATCGAATGCAGCTGGAAAACCAATTAATTCACTTTGAATTCCAATTGTAGCACTCTTTGAAGACGACTTCAGATGGGTTTCAGTTATTTTGGAGCCTCCAGCGACTATTTGAAAATGACTGGAGTCTCCAGCAAATTTTTGAAACTCTGAAAACTAATTTTAATATGCTATGAAGACGACTGTATGTGGATTTAAAGTAGTTTTGGAGCTTCCAGCGACTTTTCGAAAGTTACTGGAGCCTCTCCAGTAGATTTCTGAAACTTGAAATTTTCACAATATTTCACAAAATGAAGATGGACATCCGAAATTTCCTCTGCATTCCAATTTTAGCACTCTCTGAAGACGACTTCAGGTAAGTTTCAGTCATTTTGGAGCCTCCAGCGACTTTTTTAAAATTCCTGGAGTCTCCAGCACATTTTTGAAAATTTAAATGTTCATAAAATTTCATCAAATGAAGATGGAAAGCCGACATTTACTCTGCTCTCCAATTTTAGCCCACTCTGAAGACGACTTCAGGTGGGTTTCAGTCATTTTGGAGCCTCCAGCGACTTTTTGAAAATTACTGGAGTCTCCAGCAGGTTTTTGTAACGCTGCAAACTAATTTTAATATGTTATGAAGACGACTGCAGGTAGATTTCAAGTAGTTTTGAAGCCTCCAGTGACTTTTTCGAAATTACTGGAGCCTCCAGTAGATTTTTGAAACTGAAATCTGAACAAAATTTCATCAAATACGTTCCAAAATTAT
The DNA here is from genome assembly GCF_950023065.1 of Planococcus citri. Taxonomy (NCBI): domain Eukaryota; kingdom Metazoa; phylum Arthropoda; class Insecta; order Hemiptera; family Pseudococcidae; genus Planococcus; species Planococcus citri. Next base: position 8,533,783 of record NC_088681.1, read on the forward strand.
ACTAGTGTTGAAATAAATTTTCAATGAGAACAAAACGAACATTTATTTGCAAAAATAGATGCCTTCGGAGTAGTATGGTTCAGTCTCCCTTCCCCCTCCTCCAGCTACACGGCTTTTGGAGATGATTAATTGTACTAAAAAGGCACAGAATTTTTTCGATAGAAAATTTAATTCAATGCAGATCAATTTTGTACGCAACTACTTTCCACATAAAATGCATTCTTCGTGAGACACAAATGCGAAAAACATTGATCATCGTATTTACGGCAAACTGGTTATGCAATTTTATTAACATCTCCTTTGGAAACGTCCAAGTTCACAGGAATTCGATCTAAATGAAGTCTGGCGCAATTTCACTCTAGTTTTTCGACAGTTTCTTTTTCTCCAGATGATCTAGTGAAATAATTACTACAATTTCCATTCTGACCCTTCTAAGAGAACTGCGGGGGGGGGGGGGTTTCATTAATGATTATTTTTTGCGAAATTGTCAAACCTTACGGAATTTGAAAATTCGAAAAAATTACATTATAGACTACTTCACTTTACATTTTATTTTCAACAATTCGATTTTCAAAATAGAATTTTGACTCCCCTGAGGGTTCAAAAAGCCCCAAAATTTGGTCAAAACTCCAAAAAATCCTAAATCTTGAGTAGCATATCGATTGTTACTAATTCGAAGGTGCTGATTTCGAATATCGAATTATTTTCCAGATACAACGCCTTGATGTGCTCCTGCAGTCTCATGACAAAAATTTCAAGGAGAGGTAACCTATCGGATGACCCTCATATTGACTTATTTTTTCAATCTTACCCCTCTGATATTCCCTTCCCTCTTTCAGAAGAATCAAGAACCAGACCACTAATCAAGTTTTCGATCCATTCCAAAATTTATCTACTCTAATTCCCAGATACACGACAAAAAACAAACCATTCATTATCGTACAACCAAACCAACAAAATCGAGTCCGAGAAGCGCGAAATTTTACAACACTACATAAAGTCAGAGAGGAGGAAGGATTCATGAAACCAACATTGTTTAAAACCGAGTATTTCAACGGATAAAACTTTCGTTCTCGGCAACTGTTTAAGTGTGAACTTGTCGAAGAAAAACACGGACGATTTTAAATCGGTGGCGAATTTTCGATTTCACCCGAGCTTTCACTGTATACTCGATTCGTAGTACGTACTACGTATCTTTTAAAACATCGCATCGCGTACAGCTGCCGGATCGGATGGGATCGGCGGATAACGTAAAACAAATGTTACTTTTCGCATTGATTTCACGCGAACTCGGCATCGGCACGCGAAATGCGAAAGCGAAATTCACCCTTTAAAAACGTGAACTCAACTCGAGCACTCGATGCTAATTTTTTAACGCTCTTTCTTTTTTTCTCGCAACACACTTTTCATACTGTTGTATAATGTGGAAACTAACCGTTACAGGTTACTGGTAAAATGTTTGGTTGTTTTTTTTTGTTTTTTTTTTACGTAGGTATCAAACTCGCAATAACCCTTCGCCCTCGGGTTAGATAACTTCATAATAAATTCAACGTGTTCTACACACCTCGAGCCAAATATTGCATTTATAATACAGGTACTAGATACTTTTATAGCTACTTTTTCGCGGGGAAAAAAAAATATATAAATTAGATATATCTACGTAGATATTCGAATATTTAAATTACCTTCTAAATCGCGTATCAACTCGTGTATATCTTCTAAATATCTGTATTTTGAATTCGTTACATCTTCTGGTAATTTCTCCCTGTAACATAATATTTCACATGTAAAAATACCAGCCCTTATCCTAGAGCAATTTTAAATATTTACTCGATAAATACTATACGAGTATTCAATCTACTACGTTTAAAATATACGTATAAACATAAGACGAGCGACTACGCAGTAAATGTCGCATCGATGTCGTCGAAACAAAGCACGATGACTTAAATATACAACATCGCAGCTACGAGTAACTTGGCCCAGCTCACTGTTAGCTGTTCTTTATAATGTGGTTTTCAACTCACCGCCGTCTAATGCACGACGAACTTGACTACATTTAGTCGTTTCAAACTGCCCTCAAGAGCTCATAAAATGCAAATTCGATTTCGCCCCCACACAACACAACGCCATGCCATGCCAGTCATACACACAAATACCTACCACCAACTCGAGTTCAAGTACAATCCACCTTGCTGCCCTCCTCATTCTATATTATAATGTCTACGCTATAGCTAATTGTGTGCGTTACCTTGGCTGCGAATAAGCTTTAACCGCAATCCTATTATAATTTTCGTTAACGTCTCCACAGCTACTATAAGATTTATACAAACTACACACCTGCAATTGTGCCAGTTTCTTTTGATTTCATTTCTTAATATTTTTATAATTACCTATGTAAAAGTAGAGGTGCGTCTGTGTACTTCTGAGACATTGGGCAATTGTATTTTAAAAATATGTATCTTTTTTTCTGTATCTCCCAAACTCATTAAAATACAAATTAATTATGGTTATTGGAGGGGGAGGAGAAGGGTAGGTATTACCAATTCAAAAAAGCATCACATAAAAGTCGAGGTACAGGGAAAATTGGCTGTAGAAACATACCTACCAAAGCTAAAGTACCTAAATGCACATATTACAGTATTTTATAATGATTTCACCAATTTTGAAACATTCCACAGATTTTCAAAACCGGTTTTTCTATTCCAATTATTTTCAAAACCAGTTGGAGTTTGGCTGAGGTGTACAGGAAGTCTTAACAGATCTACACGAAACTCGCTGCATTGACCGTTACAAGCTGAGAAACTGGGTTTAAAAATCAGTAGTCATAAAAAACCGGTTTTGAAAATCGATCAAGTGTTTCAAAATTATTGGTTCATCTATTACCTAACCAGTGTGTCCATTCTCAATGTTGAATACAAATGGTTTCACAAAGATCTGTAGAATAGCCAATGAAACTTGTCAAATTCTCTAATGGTATTAGAAAAACCGGTTTCAAGAACCAAGCTACTGTTTCAAAAACCGGTTCATCCATTCGCCAGATTGTTCATTTTCAATGTGAGTACTATAACATTCACATAGATTTGTTGGATGGCTACTGAAATTCGAAGCATTCTCCAATGAAACCAGACAACCCAGTTTCAACAACCAAGCTGCTATTTTGAAAGACTTCATCCCTTAACCATAACCAGTTTATCCAATTATGATTTCTGTTAAGAGGATGGGACAGTTTTTCACAATCTATGGAACACATTCCTCAACGAAACCACACAAATTGGGTCCAAAAGATGAGAATTTAAAACTGGTTCATCCACTAACCATAATATAGTCTATTTGTAATGATGTGAACAACAGATTTCTCCTGATGGTCTAAATGACTATAGTGAAACTTGTCACACTCTAATGAAAGCAGACACAAACTGGTTTCAAAACCAAAAGACTGTACCTACAACAAAGCGGTTTTATGCAGGTATGATGAGAAACCAGACAAACTGGTTTTAAAATTGAAGAGCTGTTTTGAAACTGGTTCATCCAATAAATGATTTATCCATTTTTCAATATGGAGAATTGAACCAATTTTATACAAATCTATCGCACACTCAGTAAAATTTTCCGCATTCTCTGGTACTCCAAGAACTCGACAAACTAGTTTCCAAAACTAGTCAAGTGTTTCAGAACCACTTCATACCATAGACAGGTTTTGAAATTGACGGAATGATTCAAGGTATAAGTTTCCAGATTGCATTTTGTGCTTTTTGAATAATTTTAAAATAAATTGGAGAAATAATTTCAGTTGAGTTCAATTATTGTGAAACATTATGTATGGGTACAACTGGTTTGATGGAGATAAAAATTATTTGATGGGTCTTAAACCGGTTTGAAAACAGAGTTTTTGAATTTTAGCCAAAATTTTGAGAATTCTACGATTGGTCTGTGGAAATATAAAAACAATCTGAATAAATTAGAGGACCAGAAAAATTAGTTTGTTGTTTCAAGAGTGTAAAACTCTACCATAGTGTCATGGGTTCTGGATTTTAGTGATGATTGAAAGCAGATGGGTAATTTTTTATTTTGAAAGAATCCGACATAGGCTGGAGTATTTCTCAATATTTTTTGATGAATTTTGTTCTATCCAATTTCAAATCGCTCATAACTAGTTTTTAAACCAGACTGGTGTGGTTGAAACCAGAAATAACCAATTTTGAACCATTTTAGCTGGATTCAAAGTAACAAACCAGTTTCATATCAACAAAAACTGTATCCATATTTTGAAACGCATAAACTTGGTTCAAAAACCACACTGAAAAGTTTAAAAACAGGATTGGTTGGTTTGAAACCAGAAACTCACGACCAACTTGAAACCGGTTTGACTGGATCCAAAACAACTAGCTGGTTTACTATCTCTAAAAACTGGTTCCACCAATTTTGAAAGCCATGTAACCGATTCAATGACCAAACTGATATGTTTCAAAACCGAATTGGCCAGAAATAACCGATTCTAAACCATTTTGGCTGGAATCAATGAAAACCGGTTTCACCAATTTTGAAATCTATATAATCAGTTCAAAAACCAGAGTGAGGGATTAAAAAATCAGTTCGGTAGGTTTAAAACCAGACACAACCAATTTGAAACTAGTTTGACTTGATCCAAAGCAACACAGTGGAAACTCATATGTATATGTAACTGGCTTGAAACCAGTCCAATATCAGTGAAAACTGGTGCAACCAATTTTGAAACTCATGTAAGTATAGTAACCAGTTCAAAAACTAGACAGCAGGTTTGAAAATTGTTGGTTTGAAAACAGATGACCAACTGAAAACCAGTTTGTCTAGATCCAAATTCAAAGCAACAAACATGTTTGATATCACTGAAAGAGGGTTCCACTAATTTTAAAACCAATTTACCTGTTTCAAGGACCAGAATGGTGTGTTTAATACAAACCCAGACAAGTAAGTTTAAAATCAGATAGACAAATTTTAAAGCCAGAAAAGACCCACTTTGAAGTTTTCAACCAGTTTATTCAGATCCAAAGCAACAAAGAGGGCCGGTATCTAATCGTTGAAAACCAGTTCCAGCAGTTCTGAAACTCATGTAACATGATAAACATCCGGACTAATGGATTTAAAAACCCTAATTGTCAACAATGACTTACTGGGAACCATATTGGCCAGACTCAGAGCAATTAAAGCAGGACTGATGTCACTAGAAACAGGTTTCATTAACTTTTAAACTCATGTAACTAGTTCAAAAACCACACTGGCGGGTTGAAAAGCGTAATAATGAAGGGTTTGAAGCCATAAAATGTGTCATTCCGTAGGTAATGGAACCATTTAGTCCATTCTATTTATTGAGATAATCGTGTTTTTAGTGAAAAAGTCGAGAGAATTGATAATCAAGGTTTCGATGGATTTCGACGTAGAACATATCCGACTATCGCGTGTTAAAGTATCAAGGCCGCAGTTGCTCCCCAAGCGGAGAAAAACGGAACTAAAGTTTTTTAAAGAAGGGCCCATTTGGTCAATTTTGTTTTTTTGCGGTAAATTCATTTCCGAAGACTTCCGAAAAAATACCCTCCGAATTATACTGCACCATAGTCGCCAGTGGCAACATGTATGCCATTCAAAAACATGTTTTAGCTAGCTGCAGCACTAGCCATGTGGCAATGGTAATGGATTGCTGAACAGGAGATATGCGTTCAAATCTCACCTCGGGAAGAAATTTAGAAAAAAAAATTTTTTACAATTTTTATTTTTACAAGTTGAATTTTGACAGAAAATGTAATTTAATACTTTTTTTTGGCTTTAGAACAGAAATAATGAATTTTTATGCAAAATTTTAATTTATTAATCATTGTTTTTCAGGCTTAAAATGCTCATACACATGAAAAGATTGAGTAAAAGAAATCGCTATTGCAGGTGGGTAGTAATATTTGACATCAGAAACAATAATCTTCAATTTTAGGTATAAAGGTTTCGGGATTACATGAAATTTCTGCTTTTTTCAGAAAAAAAACTTTGAAGGCAATTTTCTCAAAAGTTGAGCTTTTCAAATTTTTAATTATGGATTTTCTTTGAAGTTTTTTTTTTGCACTTTTTGGGCTTCTATCCAGCTCATATGATTGCTCCGGAGATCTACTTCACCCCCCCCCCCACCCATAACTCAATATCGACCAAATGGGCCCATTACCTGTGGTATGACACAAATAATAGTCATCGTGTGAAACCAGTTGGATGGATTTAAAGCAATAGTCATAAACAGGTTTGATGTAATTTAAAAAATCACTAGTTTTTATCTGGTTTGAAGCCCTATGCATCTGAGTTAAGAACCCGATATTGATGTATGGTACATTATTATCAGAAATTGAAAAACTTCAGACCAATTTGACTGAGTTCATAGTAACAAACCGGTTCTATGATTTTGCAAACCGGTTTCAACAGTTTTAAAACCCACACAACTAGTTCAAAAACCTGACTCAGAGGTTTTCAACTAGAAATTGTGAGCTTCAAATTAGTTTGGCTGAACTCAGGCAATAAAACTGGGTTGACAACTTTGAAAACTGGTTCCACTATTTTTTCAAACTCACCAAACCGGGTTTAAAACTAGACTGTATGGTTTTGTATCCAGAAATGATAACCTCTAAACCAGTTTATCTGAATTCAAAGCTGCATAACTGGTTTTGAATCCTAAAAGTGAATTTCAAAAACAATAACTACATCAGTCCGATGTTGTACGACTGCGACTCAATGCTTACAAAACTAACCATAACAATCATCCGCACAAACTTTTTCCTCACCCTCTTTCCTCGTCCTTCCACCAAGTCCTGTATTTTCACACACAGCTTAACATGCAAGACACATCGAAAATATTAGTTCCAATTATCAAGCATATAAATCACTTCCAGTTAACGTCACGTCAGCGATTTCAAGAAAGCACCCCGATCTTCATGTTCGTTCTTTGATACGAATGCGACGCTACACAGCATCACGTCGCGTCGTATAGAGGAAAATGATGATAAATTATAAAAATAATGGACTTTCTCAATATTTTCGCCGAAATACGAAACCTTCTCCGTTTCGATTCTTTTCGGGTATTTTTTCGATTCGCTCGTCGTTTTGCACAGTGATGCAAACGTCTTAGGTACCTATACAGGCAGGCACCCACCGCACATCATTGTAAATTACGCTTACCACGTTTTTATCAAGATTAATGACGTAAAATACTATTATTAAAATTAAATTCTAACCTTTTTGACTTTAATTAACCAAAACACGCTGGATAATTCTGCCGCTCGTGACCCGATTCGCCGACAACACTGGTGCTCTACGCTGGCAAATCCGACTCGTTTATTGTTAATTCGTTCGACATCTTTTGAAGATGTACCTCTATCTACTTTTGCAGGCGCGTCGCATTAAAGAGGCGTTGATATTTTGCGGCCACGAGCGTGCGGAGCGGCAGCGAAATGATTTATGTGCTTTGCAAGATTGAAGGATTGAGTAACCTGATGGTTGATGTTGGTTAAACACGAGGGATTCAACATGACAAGCTATCATAACGTGAGGGGTTCTCAAAAATGATTGATTATGTTGCCGCGTATGTACGATGGCGAATATTTAAACGGCTGTGTATACTACGCCGCGTTTACCCAAAAATCTAACATTATTTCATAATTGATCCGCTTTTCCGGGCCCTGTTCCTCTCTTTCTCTCTCGTGATTTCGAACAAAATAAAAAAATAGCCACGTCATTATGGCTCCGCGATGTGATACGATGGTTCGATATGTTCCTCCAATAAGTCATTAATGCGTTACCAAGCTTCTTCTTCTTCTCTATAACGAAGAAGAGGAGTAAGAGTTTTTCCCGCTGCTTCGGCATCAACAAATTCCCCTCTCCGTAGTAAAGTAACGAACCGAACCGAACGAAAGAGCGAATATATTCTTCAAATCACTTACTTTACTATACAGAGAAGCGTGTTCGTACAGTTTAATCCTATACCAAACGATGCTCAATTTTAGAAAGCGTATGTTTAATTAAATCTTAAGCTTTTCTGTTTACATTTTCGATAAAAGCTAACACTTCCGTTGCGACCTTGAAAAACACGTTTCATCGAGTCGAGCAGAGCTGCCGAACAGCGCATTAAAAACCTTAGGTAGGTAAAGGTACACTACTAACGTACGTAGTAGCCTACAATAGTCCAAAAAGTACTCTAAAAAATTGCGTAATTAGCGATGAACTACTCGTTTCTTTATTCAATTTGTAGGTAAGTATCTTTTCCCAACCTACGCTAAATTACATTCAATTCTTCGAGTATAGTGATTTCTTTTCTCATCCCTTTTTCTTTGGTCTTATCGAGTTTCATGCACCTAACGAACAATTAGGTACGTTGCTACCTACACATATTGGGGTCCTTTTTCTTTTGCAAGTAATTACTTAGTACTTACTGTACTGTTATCGAGTAAGCAGCTTTTTAAGCTTTTGTATCACACGAGATGGAGATTTTTACTTGTAACCAACTGAAAAAAAAACTGGTAATTTCTGGTAAAATACTGGCACTTTTTGGTAAATTACTTGTTATTTTTTTTGTTAAATACTGGTATTTTTTTTTGGTAAATTACTGGTAATTATTTGGTTAATTATCGGTTATTTTTTGGTAAATTACTGGTATTTTTCTGGTGAATTACAGGTGATTTTTTGATAAATTACCGGTAACTTTTTGATAAATTACCGGTAACTTTTTGATAAATTACCGGTAACGTTGTGGTAACTATTCCCTGAATTTTTGGTGAATAGTCAGTAGTTTTTTGGTAAATTACTGGTTACTGGTAATTTCAAGTCAATTACTGGTAATTTCAATTAAATTAATTTCAAATAAATTTTACTGGTAATTTCAAGTAAATTACTGGTAATTTCAATTAAATTAATCTCAAGTAAATTACTGTTAATTTCAAGTAAATTACCGGTACTTTCAGGTGAATTACCGAATTTTAATTACTGTTAATTTTAAGTAAATTACTGGTAATTTCAGGTAAACTACGGGTAATTTTAGGTAAATTACGGGTAATTTTAGGTAAATTACGGGTAATTTCAGGTAAATTACTGGTAATTTCAGGTAAATTACTGGTAATTTCAGGTAAATTACTGGTAATTTCAGGTAAATTACAGGTAATTTCAGGTAAATTACAGGTAATTTCAGGTAAATTACTGGTAATTTTAGGTAAATTACTGGTAATTTTAGGTAAATTACTGGTAATTTTAGGTAAATTACTGGTAATTTTAGGTAAATTACTGGTAATTTCAGGTAAATTACTGGTAATTTCAGGTAATTTACTGATAATTTTTGGTAAATTACAGGTTATTTTTGCAAATTTCTGGAAATTTTTTGTTAAGTAGATTTTAATAATATGTATTTGGTAAATATTGAACCATTAACTTTTTATTACGAAGAATTTTAAAAAAATCATTTGCAAATAATCAAGTATCAAAGTTCTAATCAATTTTTGGTTGGCAAGGTGTGGTTAATTACTTATGTTTGGTAATTTACCCCATTCTGTTCTCCATTTTTTGGAATTTCATTATTTTTCTCAAATAAGGAATATCGTTTTGCTTTGATAATTGGCGAACGATTTATCAAATTAATTCAGTCAGTGGGGTGCTGAATGGGAGTGGTTGGGGGTGTCTCCCCTTTCCCCTCCACCCCTCAAGACAGAAAAATGCTGGCAAATAGTTTGGAATTTTTCCATGTTTGCGTATTTCTCTTAATTATAGTTGTTCTATAAAATGATAATTTTTTGTCAGAGTTGAATTGAAGCAAGCCCCCCCTCTCCCTCCCAAAAGTCTACGAATCCTTTAAATCACAAAAAATGTCTTCAAAAATCATCAAATTGGTCTAAAAGTTCATCACTAAATTGGTTTTCGCAGTGCGGTCATAACGTCTTATTGAGAAATATTTCAGTTTATTTAAGATTGAATAAAAATGAAAAATTACCAATCTACTAGTTTCAATCAATACCTACTAAAATTCAAAATCCACGACAACATTTGGGAGTCATGCACTCTTGAAACTTCAAACTGATTTTTCTGGTCGTTTGATTTGTTGAGATTGTTTTTATATTTTGACTAACCAACCACAGATGTCTCAAAATGTTGCCTGAAAGTCAAAAACTCAATTTTCAAACCGGTTTGAGACATATAAAATAATTTCCATCTCCATCAAACCAGTTACATATTTGAAATTATGTACTTCACCAACACTGATTTTATAACTACTTATTCTAAAAGCACAAAATTCAATCAGGGAATTCTGTAAATTAGTCCATCAATTTCAAAACCTGCTTGTTGTATGAACTGGTTCCGAAACATTTTACTACTTTTGGAAACCAGTTTGTCTGGTTCTACCAGCGAATGCGGATAATTTTCCTGAGCGTATAATGTGTAGATTTTTATGAAATCAGCTGTTTCGTTCTCCATTTTCATGAGTGGATAAACCAGTTAATGCATGAACCAGTTTTGAAACGGATCTTCGATTTTAAAAACCGGGTTGTCTGGTTCCATTGCAGAATCTTATGGATTTTATTATTAGTAACTATATCCAGCAGATCTGTAATAAAACCAGTTTGTTGTATTCACCTTTAAAAACAAGACATGCTGCTTCAATGGATGAGTCATCTTTCAAAATACATCGGAGAATGTGATGAATTTCATTGATGACCTAACAGATTTGTGTGAGACCAGTTTCATTTCTTCAATAAAAGTGGACGGGAAGAAAATTTTTCATATATATTGAGCCCAATTAGGTTCCAATTTTTGCATTATAAATTTTTTATTTTTTCTCACCAGTGTGGGGGGGGGTGAATACGATTATTTTAAACTCTGCCCCCTCAAAAAATAATATGTTTGATGGGTTTTTCATCAAGAATATAGCATCACAACACCCCTGCAAAACAGCTGTAGGAAATTTCGATGTAAAAAATCGAATTTTTTTCATCATTGACATTTTTAAAAGTTTGAACAAGAGTACTTTCAAAGCACAATTATGAATAATTTGATACACAGAAAAGAAACAATTGAGCCCCAGCGAAGCGTCGAGAGCAAAATCTCCAGAAAAAAAATACACATTTTGAGGATAAATCGGTGACTTTGTTGGCAAATTGACGATTTCTCCGACAAATGCCGAATTCCTCAAATATGGTGATCTAGGGAGACGGGGGTTATACCTCCTATACTTCCTTAAAATCTGCCTCCGGCGTTGAACGACAATCTACACGCACTGAATATGTAAATCACGTGGGTATACTCGTATTATTGAAGTATCTTGTACCAATTCTGTATACACAAGTATATGTATGCGTCTACATATTTGCACCAAGTATTCGTTGTTATAGCACTCGATGATAGAAATTTGTGGGAAGGAAACGCTGACTGATGGAAAAAAATACAACTGTATGTAGCCTATTTATGCGTACGTGGCGCGTGTATTCGCGAATTCGACTCGTATATACCCGCGTGAATTGCCTTGTGAAAAAGAAACTTAGGAGATGAGGCAAGCATTGGCATGACGTGGAAGAGGGAGAGGGGGGGGGTTGCGTAACGCGTATCTTTCTCTATGGTTTTCTCACCCTCTTCTGTACTATGCTGGCGTATAGTCATAGTATACGTACACAATATACAACGTTGAAATAGTGAATTACGGATGTCGACGATGAGAACGAGCCGAGTCGAGCCTCGCATCGAGCACGAGCACAACCCGGAGGCGATATAAAATGATATTCGGGTATTTCAATATCACTGGCATTGGCAAAGTTGCGAATGCGAATACGCGATTGCAATAAATTTGTTTGCTTTTACAAAATAACGTAAATAATTCGACGACTATTAGATTGGCAAGGAGAGACGGTGGCGGAGAGGAGGGGGGGGGGGGTCGGCGGAGCGACAAAAACACACAACGACGAGGGAGCGAGCAACAACGCGAACGTCGTGTCACTGGTGAGATTTCACGCTTTATCGGTCAAACGAGCTCGGCGAAAATTTACGATTCGCGTATTTTGAAATTTGATGCGCGAATTTCAATAGCCGAGAACATAAATCAGCTCGGTTAACGACGTTATCTGTGCGAAATTTACTCGGCATTCGTGCGAGAAATTCGTTTCCATATCGACGAACGACGACGACGACAATGTCACAATTTCCATCCACTGCCTAACTACAAATATTATATAGAACTAGGTAGTGTGCTTTTTACCAACCAATATCAAACTCTCGTAGGTACTATCGAGTTGAAAATGAAGTATACTCGGAATAAAAGCGTACCTGGTTCTTTTTTTAGTATCGTTTTTCAACAATACAACCAATGCAAGATATACTTACTCGAGTAATGGTCCAAGAAGAAACCCAGAAGTTGTGTAGGGTAAGTATTCCTTATGCTATACCTTTTTGCAACTTTTCTCTACCTGTTTATTCAGGTAGAAAAAGCCAAACCACTGTACCGTATCGAGTAATAGCTTCTGAGTTTGTTCATTGTTATCGAAATTATTACATTTACGAAAAGGTAAAAATGAAGTATACCTTACGTATAGAAAATACGTACGTATTTTTATTGACTTGTACGTAGGTACTTGGTATACAGTACTATGTATATGTAGTGTACGTACTTGGTCGTCGTTTACCCGAAATGGATTTCAATATCGGTGTATTTTTTTATTACCTCGGTATAATAGTCTTTATTTTCAATTTTCTCGAATTTACAGACACTTGTAAACAGGCAACCGGCGCCGCCTGAGGCTTATTTAATGACGAATAAACGTGTGTTTTAGCTCAGCCAGCATATATATACGTAGGAGCATATAATACGCGGGAATTTTTTTCCACGTTTTGTTCCAAGAACAGCGATTACGAGGCGATTATTAAATTGTCGAACGTGTGTTGCACACGTGGATCGATTTACGAAGTACGAACATAACGACTGCCTGTACGATGGTTGGAAAATTACACGATGAAAAACAATGTTACGGGTGTTTTTTTAAGTGCCACAGTCTTTTGGAAAGTATGTTTTTTTCCCTTTGTTGTCGTGTAGGTATTATTTTTGCGTGCGAGTATTATTATGGATTGGAATTGAGTGATGGACGAATAGGTCGACTATAGTACAAGGGAATGCTCTATAAGCGTGTAATTATTTTCATTTTGATAATTTAGGTTCAACACTGTTTTCAAGATGGTTGAATTTTTTGTGGATTTGAATCAAAATTGATACAGGTTGGGGAAGCAAGAAGCGCACTGAGACGTTTCTAGCAGAATTAAATGAACAACGCGGCAAGTTTTTTGATATTTTCGTCCTTTTGGGGGGGGGGGGTCCAGGTAGAGAGAGACTTTTTAGACACACCGTGTCGAAAAAATAAAGCAATATTCAAACTAAGCGTGATCAAATTTACAACAATGGATGTAGGTATAGGTACCACTTCAATTTTACTTTTTTTCCTTTAAATTTTGGTCAAAATTGAAAGCTCTTTCATCCTTTAGAAGTATTGAGATCTCCTATAAGCACGATAAAAAGAGAATGAAAAACGCTCTTCTACATATATACATTTAAAAAAAAAATGTTGCGTGATGGTTTTCAATTTTTGTATTTACCCAGGTATCAAGAATAGTTGAGCTTTCATTGTGAAAGCTCAGTTTTGAACTTTTTGAACTTTTTAACCACAATTTTCGAATCTTTCATTTACTCTCTTCGAAGCCCCGGGAACAGATTTACTTCAAGTTGGACCCTTCTTGAGATATGAACGTTCAAAATTTGACAGTTTTCCAAGAAATAGCAACATGCAAAAATTCCCAGGGTCACCTCTCGCTCCCCCCTTCCACTCACTGAAGATTCAGTTCAGAGATTATGGGATTATGGTAGTTACTCATATTTTGCTAGATTATCGACGAAAGTTCGTAGAAGAAATTTCAGTAAAATCATAATACTTGATTTCATTTTAATTCCGATGATCAATGATGGAATTATAGACCATTGTACATAGTACAATATGTATTTGAGATGTTAATAAAATTGCATACCCAGTTTGCCGTAAATACGATGCTCCATTTGGCAACATACATTCAAAGATTGGTAAATTATGAGAAAATCGCAAAAATCATCATTACCTATGTTTATGCTTGAGTCAACTTAACTCAATGTTTGGAATTCAAAATTCAAAAAAAAAAAATCCCACATAGCAGAAAGACATTTTTTTGTTTTTAAAAGTCAGCGTGAAGCAAATTTTTGAAATACCCCCCCCCCCACCTACTTCTATTTTTTGATGAAAGTCCGAAAGAAAGATTCAAAACTTGATACGACCCCTGAAAATTGCGAGAACATGGAGATTTTTTTTCAAAACAAATCCATTAAATACCTTTATCAAATTTCTCTTTTGATGAATGTACCTATAAAAAAAGATCTAAAACTTGATAAAATCTCAAATCGTGAAAAAATGGAGATTTTTTTCTATTGAACACTCTCATTATGGAAATGATCCCCAAACTACTGTGATACCTAATGAAAACACGTCAGGCTACAATTTCTGGCAGTTTTAGTTGATCGCTCATTCCATTTTTTGTCTGTAAAATTGAATTTCTCTGTCTCAAATTTGAAGAAAAAAGGTTATTTTTTGCTCAGAGGTATGATTATTTATGTACCTAAGCAATTGAAATTTGAGTAACAAATTGCACTAAAAGAACTTAGGGTGGGAGAATTGTGATTTGGCCCCCGAGAGCTTTGAGGTCGATATTTGCATCCCCTTTCTTGTGAAATGGAGAAAAAAAATGTTCTCAGCTCCATGTGAACCAATTTTTGTAATTTTTTTAGTATGTTGTAGGTACCTATGTATAAGGGTCGATCATCCCTAAATAAAAAAACCCTCTCCACCTGTAATTCCCCTTTGAAATTGTGTTTTTTATCTTTGTCCATTTCTTTTAGGTAGGTATGATGATAAATGACCATTGAGAAGACAGCTGCAAAACTAGCATTTTTAAACTTGTTTTGATCCCCCCTCGCAAAAATAAATTTCATTTTTTCAGAAAAAAAATTTCGAAAGGCCGTGGCTAAAAATTGGAAAAACTGGAGGAAGGACGAGTAAAATCAGCATTTTTTTTTTTTTATTTGAAAAAATCAATTTTGATAAACGAGGTGTTCTTTTTGCATAATTCGATGCCTCTGAACACGAATATCAAATCAGAATTGAAATTGCACTTCTTCTACCCCCTCTCTGCATCAGAACTCCACCATCAAAGGGTAACCTACTCGAGAGTTTAGAGTGATGAATCGATTCTCGGCCCAGATTTTGAATATACATAATCCAAGGGTATCTTTAGGGGACCAAAAACATTTCTAAGTGCGAAAATCTGTTGTCTTCCCCTCCCCCTCCCTCTAGATTTAAGAAAATGGCGATTTCTACGTCAAAAAATCATATTCTTCAACCACTCGATTCGAAAATTTTGAAATTTTGGTGGTGTGTAGGGAACATGGAGACTAATTGGTGGAAATTTCACCAAAAATTGTGATTCAGACCATATTATTTTCAGTAATTTTTTCTAATTTTTTCTAATTTTTTCGAGTAGTGAACCTATTGCTCAAAAGTTTTAAAAACCAGAAAAAAAAACAGTAAAATTAGAATCTATTGGACAAAATCAATTTTGATGAACAAAGAGTGAATTTGCCCCCGAGAGCTTCACGGTTGATATTTGCACAGAAGGTGAGGTTTCAAGACCCTCCACCCCACCCCGTCACTTCATTTTTGAGATAGGCTCCTTTTTCTAAAATTACCTATTATGAAATTCGTTTTTTCAGCCTCATGTGAGCCCATTTTATCAATTTTTTAGTTTTTATTTTCACCCCCTCTTCCATATTTTCCCCTCAAATCTTGCCGAAGAACCAAAATCGTTATTACGAGTACTTTTCAAAAATAGCAAAAAGCACAAAATTTTGACGTTGAAACTTCTTATATTGAAAATGATTTTTTTGTAACTTATCTCACAAATTGTAAATTTTCTGGAGCTTTCTCCCCCCCTCCCCACTTCGCTCGGGTAAAATCGAAAATGTTCCGTTCTCTTTTCTCTTTTTGAATTTGATTTTCAAAGGCCGAAAGCCTAAAAAAATGAACATTTAAAATTATTCAACATTTTGTTTCTTACTCCTTCTTCCAAAGAACCGCATCTAACTAATTTACATGAAAATCAGAGGAGGGGGAAAGGATCTGGAGTAAAGAGTTGGGGAACTTTCAGTCTTATCCCCCCTCCCGTGATAGGTCATTTCGCCACGCCTCACATAGAGGTCTGAAATTGTAAAATAGCGGCCAAAATTCGAAAAATCCTCAGAAAAGAAGTCTCAAAAGTTGATAATGAACGTGTGGGTTTTTCTACATTATATTCCACTTCTCTTTCTGTGATTTTAAACAGTTTTCCATCATTTTTCTTGCATACAGAAATTAAAGAATTGATGAGGTACCTCAAAATAGTAAAAACAACTGCCAATATTTCAACTTTTTTTAAAAACTTCATGAGTTTATATCAGAATATAGATATTTTCGAGCACAAAAATCGTTGATTCAATTTTTTCAAAAATATTTTAGTTTCTACCCTACACATCACAAAAAAAAACATTTTTTGGGGTATTTTTGAGATGAAAAGTTCTTATTAAAAAAAAAAAAGTTTCCCCTTTTGTTCAATGTTTTGCATCCCCCTCCCTTTGAGGGCTCATTTGGAGGCTAAGGGGAGTACGAATGCTAAAATAAACTTGAGTGACTCAAAAATCCCTTATTTCGATGCCCATGTCAAATTTTTCAAAATCTCATGTACTGAACCCCCCCTCCCCCCTCTAAAGACTCATTTCAAAGTTAAGAGGGAAATAAATTCCGAAACTGAACTGACTTTAGCGGCCCAAAAATTCTACTTTGACACCTAGATTTAATTTTTCGAAATCCCCCCTCCTTGCCTTTGAGGTCTCATGGCTCATTTCAAGGTTGAAGGGAGTCGGAGTATGAATGATAAAATTGACTTCAGCGTCCCGAAAAAACCCCTATTACGTTACCCATAATTGAGCCCCCTTCATCATATTGATTTGCAAATTATCAAACTATTAATGACCAGTTTTCATCCCTTTCAAGAACTTTTTTTTCCATTAAATTTCGCAAAAGAAAATTCTCAACTACACTCAAGCTAAGTAACAATACTTGTTCACCTGAAAATTAAAAAAAAAAAAAAATCAGAAGAACCATGTCAACTTGAGTTTGAAGGTAAGCACACTGATTAGTAAACGGTCAAAAAGTATCCATTTTGAGAAGCATCTACGTGAGAAGTAGGTATTTGAATGGGCTCCTTAAAATTATATTTTCGTAAAAACTGACCGTAATAATCCCTCAATTTAAAAAAAAAAAAATCACTCAAGCACTTTCAAAAATGTCGGAAATCGAGAGTGATCACATTTCAAGTGTCCTTCAAACGGTATTTGAGGCACCCAAAAAATGGCAATACTGAAGCAGGTAAAACCGTTCAAGTATAGTTTTACCCTAAAAAAGTGTAAGATGATTGCAGATTTGGATCTTGGATTTTAAACAGTGTTCCCCTCCCCGGGAGGGATCATTTCGAGGTTAAGAGGAAAATAAATGCCAAAATAGAATTCAGTGACCTGAAAAAATCATATGCCAAAATTTATGAATTTCCCATTAAAATTCGATTTTTGGCCTCTACTTCTTAATTTCAGACCACTGCACCATGCCTCTGCCTGTTGCAAAAAACAACCAAGAATTCTTCAAACGGAATCCGCAAGTTCAGAGAATAGCGTCGATCAAAACAGTACGATTTCAATTGATATTCGACTCTCGAATATCGTGTACAGAATATTGCTCGTCTCAACTGAACCATGATGAGGGCGACCTTTATGAAAATTGCAGCATTTCTACACATCATCGTTCGTAATCACCTTCATTATACGTAATTCAATTGGTGCCCTGTTGTGTTGGCGGATACATTATCAAATAATACTAATTCGCGTAGTTGGTCGTGTGTCGTGCCAGTTACATCTGGGCCCACGAAATGGAGGGATTAGGGAGGATATTACATACATATAGATACACGTACATCGTATTATAGGATGCAGAACGAAGAAGAGGAGACGAGTATACACTGCGAGGTAATATTAGGTATGTATACAGAGGACACAAACACACGCCAAGCCCTATAGCCGGACTCGAACCCATTATTGAGAATTGATTGATGTTTAAACCTTCAGGTTATGCTGGGAGTTGGGTACTTAACATGTCACCGTCGCGGGGCCGCGTTCTGTTCATAAATCACCGAAGCTAAATTTCCCTTATGATTTATAGTTTATCGACGACGACGACGACGATGGAGGAATGAGCGAGCCAACGAACAAAAAGGATACACAGGGTGAGAGAGACGACTCTCTGTGGCAATCGTACGAATATGAGACAGTTATTTTAACCTTAATGTCATTTTTGAAATAAGGCTCGGTCGATTCCATAGTCTGGCTAATAGATATATTCGAGTGGACGTCACGACGACCTACAGGTAGCAAGTATAGGTAGGCTTAGGTACCTACAGAAATAGACGAGCTAAGGGGTGAGATAGGATAAGCTGAGGGTAGAGTAAACGTTGGCAAAATATTGTGGTGGGCAGAAGATTGCGAAATATATCGTAAAAGGCACCCTCTTGCGTGGCTATATATACATACACAGGTGAATTTCCAAAAGGGGAGGATGAGACGGTATACGAAATAAACCAACTGTTGCACATCGTCGTCGGACACGACAGCGACAGCAAACGATACACGTTAAATGCAAAATAATGTCGATGAAAATACATTCAGCTGTGTACGAGAAGATGTCGAAGTGGAAGTAGAGCTAGTTTAGTATTTTTTTCACTACGGTTTTTTTCCTACGCCGAGATTAATTACCCGAAAGAGGCGGTTCTTTTCGAAAACTTTTCTCTTTTCCTCGAGCTTAATTCAATTAAATTGTTGTACCGGGGCCGAGCGAGGCACACGAGAGACGATGAAGAAGAAGGCAACTCGAGTAAAATAAACACTACAGCGGAATCATTAAAAATCACTTTACAACTAGTGTGTTTTTTTAGCGCTGCTTTTTTGGATTTTTTTTCCTTTTTCGCTACAAGTAAACTTTCTTCTTATTCGCATTCGTAATTATATTTCATCCGCTGTCAAAAACGCGACACCCGTATGATAATTTAATGTTTCAAAATCACGCAAAAGAGCTTTAGTTCTAAGTTTTGGAAAAAGTTTTTCATAATTAGATGAGCGAAAATGTTTAAAGAAGTTAGCGACTAAGTATGCTTTCGTAGCGCCAATTCCACGCTCCCTTTCGGACCATTATTACTCGACTTTTCACTGTTTGAGTTTATTAAATAAACTTCTTTTTAAACCCCTTTTTACTTTTCGTTTTTACTTTTTTTTTCTTTTTTTTTTTGATCTCTCTTTCTCACTCCGGCATAAAAGAGACTCATTTTTACGTAGTATTCTTTGAAATATTTCCCTTATATTTTTGAAACGCGTTGCCCCACCACACGTCACGATGGAAAACATCGCGCCTCTAAAGTTAAATACCGAATGCCTCATTGGCTCATTCAATTACCGAGAACAAATTAATTTCTTTGAGTTGCCAGAGCGGAATTCTAATGAAATAGTATTTTTCACTTTTTCTCGTTTTTCCCAATTCGAACATCCTCCTACTGCAAAAGTTGCGTTGATTGTTCGACTGTTCGTTCGTCGTCGAATCGAGTTTTAATTTTATTTTTCAATAGGTAACCTTAATAATTAGATTTTTCACAGCGCTGCAGACGATGTCGATGGCGAAGGACAAGAGAGTACGTGGATTAAGAGCGATGAGGCAATCTTTTATAGTGTTAATAAAAAGCTTATTGTAGCTTGAATTACAAATGACAAGTAGGTATTCTCGATAATAGTGATGCGATTATATAGAAATTTTTGTCAAAGATGAAACGAAAATAGAATTGAGAAAAACGAAAACTAAAATCAATCGGCATCAATCGGCAGAAGAAATTTTGCCGAGGAAAATAATTATTTCGGATGGATTTCTTGAATACAATATAGGAGAGGAGTGTGTAGGCAGATTGAAAAGAAAACCAATACGTACGAGGATAAATAATATCAACTTACCTGTCTATTTATAGAAGTAGAAAAATAAGCTCACGAAATAGTAGGTATAAAGGCTACGTACGAGTAAAGTTGGATGAGAATGAAAGAATATAGAAATAAGTGATTGAAGGATTTCGACTAAATGAAAAAAAAAAAAAAAAAAATGATTGGAAGAAGCAAAACGATGTATTTTTTAAATTGAAAAAAAAATAATAAATAGATTGTTTCAAAAGAACTGGAGAACAGAATGGGGTAAGTCATCAAACATAAATAACCTGCCAAAGCTCTCTCACTAAACATTTACCTACTTAAAAAATTACTGAAAATTACGGGTCATTCTCGGGAAATTACCAGCAATGACATAAAAGAGTATCAGTTTGTATGAGTTTGAGATATTGATTGACTGGGTAAGTATATTTCTAGCCCTTGTCCTCAAAAAAATTTGCCCCAATACAAAATGGCGGCCATTTTGATTGACAGCTGTCAGCCGAAATCGCACATTTTGTGCGTTCCAACACGAGAGTAGCATCCAATTTTTTAAACCGTACAAAGGTAGATTGATACAGCAGGCAACAATTCATCACTTGTCAAAATTGCAAGTGCCAAAGTGCATTTTTCGATTGTTGGTGAATTTTTGAAAATCAAATTTAGGCCAAAAATGAGGGGAAGAATCAAAATCTTACCAAAGTGACCAAGAAATCTGAAATTTGGGACACACCCTATTTTCGATTTGCCAAATCGATTGGAAACTATTTCAGATCGTTTAGAGTAGTTCTGGAGTCTCCAGCAGATTTTTGAAACTTGAAAATCCCACAAAATTTCATGAAATGGAGCTGGAAAGCCGAAATTCATTCTGCAAACTAATTTCAATACGCTATGAAGTCGACTGCAGGTGGATTTCAAGTCGTTTTGGAGTCTCAAGCGAATTTTTTGGAAATTACTGGAGCCTCCGGCAGATTTTTAAAACTTTACTAGCAAACCCGTTAATCGCGCATACTGCGCGATTCTTCAAAACATGAATGTATATTTTAAAAATTCACTAACTAATACTTAAAATGATCACAAAGTGTATACATATAAAATTTTTTAACGCTTCCTCAACTTTGAAATCAGCTTTGGAACCTCTTGTAATCAAAGAATTATCTTCTTTCAAAATACATATAGCATAGGTATGTACTTGAAAAAATGAGCTTAACTTTTTCAAAAAGAATTGCGAAAAGGTATTTTTTTGACAATTATCATCAAAAAGCTTTTTTTTCAATTGTCAAAATTTTGCTTTTTGGCAAAAATTGATAAAAAAATCTTGCTTTTATTAAAATTTGTAAAAAATCTTCAGCTTACTTTTTTCCCCCAAAAAATTGTTCAAAAATCTACCTGTTTTGCCAGAAATTGTTGATTGATAATCACTAAAAAGTTTTACTTTTTTCTCAATACATAATTATTGAAAAGTCATGAAATGGTGTTTCTTTGCTTATATCCAATTCTCAAAAAACTCTCTTGGCTAACATTGTGATTCTTGCTTTTCACCAAAAATTGTGAAAGATAATGTGCCTTTTTCAAAAATTAAAAGAAAAAGTTTGTTTTATTGCAAAAAATGCCAATAGGTACTTAATTTCAACTTTTCTCACCAAAAATTACCCTGAAGCATCACCTTTTCTCCAAATACGTATTCTAAAAACACTCAATCATTCTCATCAAAAATCAAAATAATGTCCCATTTTCCAATAAAAATTGCGAAAAAGTACCTATTACCTTTCTTTCCAACAATTGGCAAAAAGTCCTGGTTTCATTTCTTAACTTTTACAAAAATGTTCACTTATTGCAAACTCTTACGAAAAATACCAAAAAAAGACTCGTTTTTTACCCTATAGTTATAATAAAAGTGACAAAAATAAGTACAAAAAAAATACATAATTTTTTTTGTTGATAACTACCAAAATTTTGACAATCTTTCTTGTTTTTCACCAAATCAACAATCTCGTTTTTTTTTAATTTACAAAAATTTATTGTTTTTAGTAACAAAAAAATCCTTTTTTTAATCAGAAATCACCAAAAATCTCAGTAATTCTTTTGCTGTTTGCTAAGATTGTTAAAGCCTCGACTAAAATGATTCAATCTGCTGCACATCTACATTCTACATAAATTGGTAAAAACTTTCAACCTTGTATAATGACTCAATCTGCGCGCTCCCTGCCCCTACACAAATGACTCGTTCATGTGCGCAAATTGTGAAGATCTTTAACCTGAATTTATTTTATTTATTGAATAATCACTTACTAAGTATCCATGATACATGGGTACTTTGTAAGTTTTAATTTTCAATGCCTCCATGATGCTTTTTTTGTGGATGGATGATTACTTATGAAGTCTCCATGATTCATGGGAATTTTGTAAATCACCATTCGACCTATCACAAAATTTTGAGCTTTCGCTTAGCTTTTACAGTCAACTTTCAAAATTGTTTTTCTGTCAAAAATTGTTTTTGATCTTTCAAGGTACAATATAGGTACCTAAGTAATTTTATGTACACATTGAGGATGCATAAGATCAATTATTGAACTTTTTTCAGCTCACAATGCAACCATTTGTACTTTCAACATAAACCTGCACACCTACACTTTAAAGCTTTCTATTGATATCTACATCGTTCATGAAAATCAGTTCAGCAGTTTATTTATTTAATAAGCTTATATCCAGCTTTTTCAAGTTCTGTGTTAAACATTTGCAAATTTTCTCTAAAGCCTGCCAAGATTTATCTTTTTGTAAAGCTCTTTCAAAGTACATACATAATATATAGTTACTTCTGTGTATTCATCAAATACGCAGAGTATAGGTCAAATATTGCATGTCACAAAATTTTGAACTTTACCTTAACTTTTACCATCAACATTTGAAAATTTCTAAAAAAAGTTAAGCAAAACCTCAAAACTTAGTGACATGTGGTATTTCACCTAAAATAACAACCTCTTGATAGAAAGGCTTCAAAGTGTAGATGTGCAAGTTCATGTTGAAAGTATGAAGATTTGAAGAATTGTGTAGTAAGCTTAAAAAAGTTCAATAATTGATTAGGCCGTATTTTTAATGGGTAGACAAAAATACTTATGTTGTACCCTGAAAGATCCAAGTTAAAATCAATTTTTTGTTGTAATTTCACTTCACATTTTAAAATTTAGTAAATGGTGTTTTGAGCTTTTTTAGCTCATGGTGAAAATTGTTGAACTTTCAACATAAACCTGCATATCTACTATTTAAAACCTTTCTATCAAGTGGCTGTTTATCAAAATCAGTTCAGCCGTTGCAGAGATCTTGCTGTGACAAAAAACTGTTATAATGAACTTTCAAACATTCCCTGAACTTTTGCTGGCAATTTTCCAAAGTTTTTTACTGTCTAGAATGGTTTTTTAGTGATGATCTATCAAAGTACAATCTGTATATTTTTTTACACATCAAATAAGATCAAATACTACATGGCTAAAACTTTCAAGCTTCCACATAGCTTTGACCACAGACTTTTGTAATCTTTTTTTCTTCAAGATTTTGTCTTTTTGTGATGCTCTTTTAAGGTATATAATATACGTACTGTTTCGTATACGTTGAAACCATTGAGTATAGGGTTAACATCAATTATTGAGCTTTTTTGAGCTTATGGCACAACTTTTTTTGTAAAAATTTTTCTTTGACATTGGACTTCTTTTGAGGCTCTTTCAAGGTATAATATATGTACTTCTTTGTATAGATCAAATGGGCAGATTCTCAAAACCATGACAAAATGAGATTTTTGAGCTTTACAGCACAACTTTTTTGTAATCTTTTTTTTTGACATTGGACTTCATTTGATGCTCTTTCAAGGTATAATATACGTATGTACTTCTCTGTATATGTCGAATGCACCACGTATAGGCTAAAATCAATTATTGAGCTTTTTTGAGCTTTAAGGCACAACTTTTTTGTGAACTTTTTTCTCCAATATTTGGCTTCTTTCGATGCTCTTTCAAGGTATAATGTACATACTACTGTGTATTATACAGAATGCGCTACGTACATATAGGATAAAATCAATTGTTGAGCTTTTTTGAGCTTTACGGCGAAACTTTTCGAACTTTTGATTAAAACCTGCACATCTACTGGTCAAAAGCTTTTTTTTGAGACACCGTCGAGCAAAATTGGTTCAGCCATTGCTGAGATCTTACAGTCAAAAGAATCCAGTCATAATTGAGCTTTTTTGAGCTTTTTACAGCACAGCTTTTTTTGTAAACATTTTTCTTCAACATTAGACTTCGTTTGATGCTCTTCAAGGTATAATATACGTACTTCTCTATATATATCGAATACACTACGTATAGGCTAAAATCAATTATTGAGCTTTTCTGAGCTTTAAGGCACAGCTTTTTTGTGAACTTTTTTCTTCAACATTTGACTTCTTTCGATGCTCTTTCAAGGTATAATATGCATACTACTGTGTATACATCGAATGCGCTACGTATAGGCTAAAATCATTTATTGAGCTTTTTTGAGCTTTAAGGCGCAACTTTTTTGTAAACTTTTTTCTTCAATATTAGACTTCTTTCGATGCTCTTTCAAGGTATAATATACGTACTTCTCTGTATACATTAAATGCGCTACGTATAGGCTAAAATCATTTATTGAGCTTTTTAGAGCTTTAAGGCGCAACTTTTTTGTAAACTTTTTTTTTCAACATGTAACTTCTTTTGATGCTCTTTCAAGTTATAATATACGTACTACTGCATATACGTCAAATGCGCTACGTAAAGGCTAAAATCAATTATTGAGCTTTTTTGAGCTTTTCGGGACAACTTTTTGAACTTTTGATAAAAACCTGCACATCTACGGGTCAAAAGCTTTTTTTTGAGACTTCGTTGATCAAAATCGGTTCAGCCGTTGCTGAGATCTCAGAGTCAAAAGAATTCGGTCATAATTTTAATATACATATATAGGCTAAAATCATTTATTGAGCTTTTTAGAGCTTTAAGGCGCAACTTTTTTGTAAACTTTTTTTTTCAACATGTAACTTCTTTTGATGCTCTTTCAAGTTATAATATACGTACTACTGCATATACGTCAAATGCGCTACGTAAAGGCTAAAATCAATTATTGAGCTTTTTTGAGCTTTTCGGGACAACTTTTTGAACTTTTGATAAAAACCTGCACATCTACGGGTCAAAAGCTTTTTTTTGAGACTTCGTTGATCAAAATCGGTTCAGCCGTTGTTGAGATCTCAGAGTCAAAAGAATTCGGTCATAATTTTAATATATAGATGAGGTTGGAAAGCCGAAATTCATTCTACAAAACAATTTCTATACGATATGAAATCGACTGCTAGTAAATTTCAAGTCGTTTTGGAGCCTCCAGGGACTTTTTGGAAATTCCTGGCGCCTCCAGCACATTTTTGAAGCTTCAAATGCAGTTGAAAAGCCAAAATCCATTCTGCCAAATAATTTCAATACAATATGAAGTCAACTGCAAATGGATTTCAAATCCTTTTGGAGCATCCAGTGACTTTTTTGAAATTTCTGGAGCCTCCAGCACATTTCTGAAACACCAAATGCAGTTGAAAAGGCGAAATTCATTCCGCAAACTGATTTCAATACGCTACGAAGTCGACTGCAGGTGAATTTCAAGTCGTTTTGGAGTCTCCAGCGACTTCTTGAAAATTACTGGAGCCTCCAGTAGATTTCTGAAACTTGAAATTTTCATTAAATTTCATCAAATGAAGATGGAAAGCTGAAATTGATCAAATGAAAGTGGAAAGCCAAAATTTAGTCTGCATGCCAATTTTAGCACTCCCTGAAGTCGACTTCAGGTGGGTGTCAGTCATTTTGGAGCTTCCAGCGACTTTTTGAAAAATCCTGGAGTCTCCAGCAGATTTTTTAAACTTGAAATTTTCATAAAATTTCATCAGATCAAGATGGAAAACCGAAATTTTTCTGCTCTTCAATTTTAGCACTCTCTGGAGAAGACTTGAGGTGGATTTCAGTCATTTTGGAGTCTCCAGCGACTATCTGAAAATTTCCTGGGGTCTCCAGCAGATTCTTGAAACTCTGCAAACTAATTTTAATATGCTATGAAGACGACTGCTGGTGGATTTTAAGCATATAGTTTCTAACCACCAGCAACTTTTTAGAAATTACTGGAGCCTCCAGTAGATTTTTGAAAATTATTATTTCTACAAAATTTCAAAATTTCGCTACGAAGTCGGCTGCAGGTGGATTTCAAGTCGTTTTGGAGCCTCCAGTGACTTTTCAAAAATTCCTGGAGTCTCCAGCAGATTTTTGAAACTTGAAATTTTCATAAAATTTCGTCAAATCAAGATGGAAAGCCGAAATTTACTCTGCTCTCCAATTTTAGCACTCTCTGGAGAGGACTTCAGGTGGGTTTCAGTTATTTTGGAGCCTCCAGCAACTTTTAGAAAATTCCTGGACTCTCCAGCAGATTTTTGAAATTCTTCAAACTGATTTTAATTTGCTATGAAGACAACTGCAGGTGGATTTCAAGTAGTTTTGAAGCTTCCAGCGACTTTTTCAAAATTACTGGAGCCTCCAGTAGATTTCTGAAACTTGAAATTTTCACAATATTTCATCAGATGAAGATGGAAAGCCAAAATTTACTCTGCTCTCCAATTTTAGCACTCTCTGGAGACGACTTAAGTTGGGTTTGAGTCATTTTGAAGCCTCCATCAACTTTTTGAAAATTCCTGGAGTCTCCAGCAGATTTTTGAAACCCTGCAAACTAGTTTTAATATGCTATGAACGACCACGGGTGGGTTTCAAGTCATTTTGGAGCTTCTAGTGACTTTTTGAAAGGTTGTCTGGCGTTTTTTGAAAAATTCAAATTTTCTAAAAGTAGTTGAAAGCTTTAAAATCAATTGAAACCACCATGCAGTCGACTTCATATCGTGTTGAAATTAGTTTACGAAGTGAATTTCAGCCTGCTAACTCCATTTAATAAGAAGTTGTGAAAATTTCAAGTTTCAAAAATGTGGTGGAGACTCCAGTAATTTTCAAAAAATCGCTGGAGGCGCCAAAATGACTTGAACCCAGCTGAGGTGGTCTTCAGAGGGTGTTACAATTGGAGTGAAGAGTAAATTTCGGCTGTTTATTTCCGTTTGATGAAATTTTGGAGAAATTTCAACTGTCAAAGATCTACTGGAGGCTCCAGTAATTTTCAAAAAGTTGCTGGAGGTTCCAAATTGGCTTAAAATCCACCTGCAGTTGACTTCGCATCGTCTTGAAATTAGTTTGCAGAATGAATTTCGGCTTTTCAACTCTATATTTTGATAAAATATTGTGGAAATTTCGAGTTTCAAAAATCTGCCGGAGGCTCCAGAACTGCTCAAAATGATTCAAACCCGTTTCCAGTCGATTTGGCAGGTCGAAAATAGGATATATCCCAAATTTCAGCTTTCTAGGTCAATTTGGTAAGATTTTGATTTTTTTCTCTCATTTTTGGCCTTAACTTAATTTTCAAAAAATGTACCCAAAATTTTAAAAAAATTACCTATCGAATGTTTTCCTGATCCTCAAATTTATTCATCATAGAAAACAGATTAAATGTTTGGAATCCGCAGATGCTGAGACTGACTGCGGAGGAAACGAGGATTGTCTAAAAACAAAGCTCCAATTTTTCAAACTTTTTTCCTGCCAACTCGAATAAATTAGAAAATTTCGAAAACGAATTCTCTTCTAATTACCTCGCACATTATTTTATATCACGCTCGAATGCTCATTTCGCAATTCCTATCGGTAATACTCTACCTTTAATTCTCGCACACGCCATATCTTTGAAAAACTTTTTCCATTTCGGTATAAAATTTAAAACCGCAAATATACCCACTACCCAGACCTATACAGACTCGAAACGGGAAATCCCATTATATACATCACGCCGCGTCGACCGAAAAAGAAAAAAATATTCAAAAACCGTAATGAAAAAGCCCTCGGGCCTCATTATACCGCATCGATATTAAAAGCAACATCCACGAAAATTTTCCACCCGGATGATACCCCGCCCCAACTCACCTCATGCCACACAGAAAAAGATTCCCCAATATAGCAGCAGCCCACCACAGACATAGTTGCGAAGCATGAACAGGAGCATAGCAGGTCACATTATACAAGATGTAACGTTGTGTATAGCCATAATATCGAGGTTAAAATTAAAATGAAAAACTATGAACGATGTAGTATCTACCAAATAAATACCCAGACGATAAGAAGCGAGCTGATGTATATGTATAAGTAGTATACGTATTAGCGAAGCGTATAAATATTTTGGATGTCTGAAGAGAAGAGGCAGCAGCAGGAGCTGGAAGACGCGTAGAAAGGAAGCAATAAAGGTCCCTCTAAGGAAATAATTTACTAATAACTTTGAAAGCTGGTGCGTTTGCTTTGCTGTGTATAGTACTCGTATTTATGCAAAGGGGGTAATGGCTCGTGACAGCCAAGACCTAAAATCTATATTGACCGCTAATATCGTTCGTTATGAGAACTTTTCTCCAGGCTGCCGCCGTCGACGACGATGACGATGCTAGCAGACGCGACGTTTTGTTATTAATTCGATAATAGTATAAGCGAACGTTAGTCTTATTAAAGTCAGTGGGATAGTTATAATATGGGTGAATCTTGAAGTATATTGTACATTATGTCGTTGTGTCTGGCTCTGTACAGCATGTTCAATAATTTTTGATCTGCGAAAATGTCAGAAAAGATGTACAAAAGTTTGAAAAAAATCAGTCGTGAATTTTTTCGTCATTTTCATAACGCAAATGTGACATTTCCCAATTCATTATTAACAATTGAACATGATTCGTTCGCGAACGATTTGATCAAAAGTGAAAAATCAATCGCAAAACTTGCCACTACACAAGCCATCAATAAAAGTTCAAGTTCGTTCGTTTGAAAAGATTCGCTCAGAAATAATGAATCATTCGCGAACGACTAAATTACTCGAGAAATCGAATGAAATAATCAATGTTCAACTACTCAATGAGGCAAAAGACAAAACAAAAATTATTTCATCTGCCATGCAATGAAAACTCGAAAGTATTTCGTTCGCGAACGATTTGCTCAGAAGAGAAAAATCATTCGCGAACGAATGAATCACCAATCAATCAAACCAGATAAGAAATCATACCATGAAACTTGAAATTAGAAACTATTGACAAAAATTGGGATCGATTTCGTTCGCGAACGATTTGCTCAGAGGGGAAAAATCGTTCGCGAATGATTGAATTTGCAGGTTCTGAAAATTCAAATTACGTTGGTCTCGATGAAATGACCAAATTAGACAGTTTGAATTCTATCATCAAAAATTGGACCCAATTCGTTCGCGAACGTTTGCTTACAACTGATTAATTATTCGAAAATGACCGAATCATCTTCAAGTAAATCAAATCCAGTGAAAAATGACGCAACGTGGCGGAATTTCGTTTTTTAAAAAATATATCAATGAGAATATTGACTATTTGTTCGCGAACGATTCGCTTGGAAACGATGAATCATTCAAGAGCGACTGATGAATCACTTGAAAACCGAATTAGATAGTACATGAACGTGACCACAAAAAATGAACAATTCATTGATCTATCAATAAAAATTGTGCACGATTCGTTCGCGAACGATTTGCTCAGAAACTATGAATCATTCGAGAACAACCGAATTATTTATAAATCGAATCAGATCACAAATGACAATACAGAAATTCTCCATAAATGGACAATGATTCGTTCGCGAACGATTTGATCAGACGAGAAAACTTGCTTGCAAATCGAATAATTCCATGAAAAATCAAATCAGGTGAGCATAATACAACAAAACTTGACCGTTTCTAACACAGTCATAAAAATGGGACTCAATTCGTTCGCGAACGATTTGATCAGACAAGAAAAAATGCTCGCGAAGGGATTATTTCATGAAGAATCAAATTAGGTGAAGATAATACGACAAAATTTAATCGTTTTGATCATACCCACAAAAATAGAAATCAATTCGTTCGCGAACGATTTGCTCGGAACTGATGAATCATTCGAGAACGACCGGAATACTTCAAAATCAAAGGGTACGACAGGACAAAAGAAACCACTATTCAATTATTCAATAAAATTGTGAACGATTCGGTTGCGAACGATTCGGTTGCGAACGATTCGTTCGGCGGGAAAAAAATCGTTCACGAACGAAAAAAATTGTTGAAAAATCAAATTAGATGAAGATGATACGATAAAACTTGACCATTTTAAACATACTATCAAAAATGAGACTCAATTCGTTCGCGAACGATTTGCTCAGCACCGATAAATCATTCGAGAACAATTGAAATACTTGAAAATCAAATGGGTAGGGTACGACAGGAGAAAAGAAACCCACTTTTCGATTAATCAATAAGAATTGCGAACGGTTCGGTCGCGGAACGATTCGTTTAGTGGAAAAAAATCGTTCACGAACGAAAGAAATTGTTGAGAAATCAAATTAAGTACATGAAGATGATACGCAAAACTCGACCATTTTGAACACCCCAACAAAAATGTTACTCAAATCATTCGCGAACGAATTGATTCGTGTAAAAGACTCGTTCGCGAACGAATAGATTCATTTACTTCATTTTTGGAAAATCATTCACGAACGAGTCAAATTTTTTTTGGTGAATCATTCGCGAACGAATTGAATAATTTTTGGAGAATCATCCGCGAACGAATCGAATTATTTTTGGTGAATCATTCGCGAACGAATCGATTCATTTACTTCATTTTTGGCGAATCATTCGCGAACAAATCAAATTATTTATGACGAATCATTCGTGAACAAATTGAATAATTATTGACAAATCTTACGCGAACGGATTGATTGGTATAAGTGACTCGTTCACGAACGAATTGATTCATTTGCTTAATTTTTGGTGAATGATTCACGAACGAATTGGATAATTTTTGACGAATCATTCGCGAACGAATTTAATAATTTTTGACAAATCTTTCGCGAACGGACTGATTGTAGTAAGTGACTCGTTCGCGAACGAATTGATTCATTTGCCTGATTTTTGGTGAATCATTCACGAACGAATTGGATAATTTTTGGAGAATCATTCGTGAACGAATCGAATTATTTGTGGAGAATCTTTCGCGAAAAGATTGATAGGTATAAGTGAATCGTTCGCGAATGAATCGATTCATTTACTTCATTTTCGATGAATCATTCACGAACGGATCGAATTTTTTCTTTGAATCATTTGCAAACAAACTGAATAATTTTTGGAGAATCATTCGCGAACGAATCAAATTGTTTTTGGTGAATCATTCGCAAACGAACAGATTCATTTGCCTAATTTTTGGTGAATCATTCACGAACGAATTGCGTAATTTTTGGAGAATCATTCGTGAACGAATCGAATTATTTGTTGTGAATCTTTCGCGAACGGATTGATAGGTGTAAGTGAATCGTTCACGAACGAATCGATTCATTTACTTCATTTTCGGTGAATCATTCACGAACGAATCAAATTTTTTTGTTAAATCATTCGAGAACGACCAAAATTGTACTTGAAAATCAAATGGGCACGGTACGACAGGAAAAAAGACACCACTTTTCATTTACCTATTCAATAAAAATTGTTGACAATTCGGTCGCGAACGATTCGTTCGGTGGAAAAAAAATCGTTCACGAACGAAATGAATTGTTGAAAAATCAAATTAGGTGAAGATGATACTTACTTACCACAAAACTTTACCGTTTTGAAAACACTAACAAAAATGAAACTCAATTCGTTCGCGATCGATTTGCTCAGAATTGACAAATCATTCGCGAACGACCGAAATCGGTCCTTAAAAATCAAATTAGGTACGAAAAAAATTATTAAAAAGTCAAATTGTGTGCATTTGCAACGATGTTAATCCTATTATCAAAAACTGGACATGATTCGTTCGCGAACGAATCGCTCGTAGGGAAAAATCGTTCGCGAACGAATGAATCACTGAAAAATCGAATTAGTTGTTGATGATATGACGATACTCGACTGTTTTAATCACATCGTGAAAACACTCGACCCAATTCGTTCGCGAACGATTCGCTCAGAATCGATAAATCATTCGAGAACGACTGAATCACTAGCCAAAGTTTTTTTTCAGATTCGTGAAAAAAATTGAAGATGATCATTGTTCGCGAATGATTTTCTCGTAGGTGAAAAAATCGTTCGCGAATGAACGAATCACTAAAGAATCAAATTAGCTGAAAATGCCATAAAAAAAACTTGACGTTCCATGTATGAGAAACACCTGAACCATACTTGGGCTAAGAAATCCAACTTTTCCCATCACCAGGGCATCTTCATTCAATAAAAACAACAACAACAACACACGAATAAATAAACACACAGCTAAAACTTATGAAACACACAGTATGCTATGCCTACAAAGATGCTGGGCATACTCCAGCTCTTCCTCCTATTCTCTATCGAAGGTGGAGATCTAAGTGGTAAAAACGCTGATGCGTGAGTGTTGCAGAAGAGCCGAAGAATGGAGTCAGAGACATTCGAGAGAAGAAAAATAAACATGCTGCAGCATACCATACGCACACGTATAG
This sequence comes from Planococcus citri, assembly GCF_950023065.1. Taxonomy (NCBI): domain Eukaryota; kingdom Metazoa; phylum Arthropoda; class Insecta; order Hemiptera; family Pseudococcidae; genus Planococcus; species Planococcus citri. The sequence continues at coordinate 8,566,525 of NC_088681.1, forward strand.
TAGATCGTAAAAATATTTACAGCCTGATGTAATTCTATAATTTATTATTGTATTTGGCAATTTAGCATTTTTCCGTATTATTAAGTTATGTGGATTTGTTTTTCGATGTTGAAAAATTTTCGCGATCATAAAAAAAGTTTTTCTCTTCGTCATCCGCAGCCTACTCACTCTCGTTCTTTATTCCTGCACTTTTCAGAGTACCAGTAGTATATATGAGCTATGAATACCACAATGTAATATCAACCATGCTCATTTTTAAAGAGGTACTATCAGTATCGTAGTATGGTTTGAAAAACTTTGTAATAATTTCATTTTACGTTTTGTTGTTTCGTGTAGCATCATAAATTAAGTTTTGAAAGGCTGCCTCCTGCACCCTTGCTTGCAAGTTGAAACTTTTTTATAGCGGTAATAACTTATATTATATATATCTAAAGGCTTCATCGTCTTTATGACGGAATTCCAATTTCCATGTACTGCCATAGCCAGCCAACGCGATGTAATAATATTTCGCCGCATTGCAGTTGGAAATTAATTCAATTATACAAATACCAACTCTCATCCAAGTATCTATACATAGAGAGACCAATTACACGACTCGAATATACCGACAACGTCGAATAAAAAAATATAAAAAAAATCATGGAAAATGAAAAATGAAAAAAAAATACAACATCCAACAAATCAAATCAAATTCAAACATCTAAATCAAATTTTTTGCACTGTCGGACGTTAACGTTTAAAAAAATAAAATAGCATAGTATTTCAGCCAATAAAAATCTCCGCCGACATTATGGCTCGTAAAATAATTTTTAAAATCCGCGCTCATAATATAAAAATACGAATAACGTTTCAATCGCACCCCTCGGCATTATAAAAGTTGAAAATCTGAAAATAAAGCCGACCACCGGAGCATACCCTCGTACCCAGCCAACCGATGCGACGCGGAGCACAGTACACGTTGCAGGCTCTCTGGTTTTAATTAATATCGTGCCATAAACTCGACTCGACTCGATCACGTTTCCACCAATGAGAAAGTGTAACGATATTATATAGGATTTATACGGCTCCTATCCGAACTATCAAATATCCACAGGTTTTTAAGGTATGGTCTCTCTCTCTCTCTCTCTCTTATACTTATTGTTAGGTAGGTACTCTTCGAGTCGCGAAAAAAGATGTACACTTTCGTGCAAGCTGTCGCATCGCCATCCAGCCTCAGCTACTCCCCTGTGCTGATTTTTTTTTTGTTCAATGCCTGCTTTTATTTTATCCCCTTTATTTTTAGCTGCGATGCTGCTGGCGTACAAGCTCAATTAGGAAATAAAAAATTGATATAAAGCTGTTTATCGTACGAGTATTTTCATCAGCCACGATGATATACGAAATAGGCTACGAATCGAGAGAAGCACTAAAATTCCTAATAACGCCACAAGTACCAAACCATACGGAGATGTCGTAAATATCGTCGAGAAATACGTATACCTATTTCAAAAGTTGCTGTGGATAAGGCTGAGTGCTGACTGAATTTTACCCGAGCAAATTCGTACTGTTTCCTTCTTTTTCGATGGTGATTAAATCATACCAGCGTGAATTTCGAATCACCCTTCCTATATAGGTAATTTTCATTTCTCACATTGATTTTAAGGAATCATTCTGAACGAGAAGGATAGTACCTTAAAGAATCTTGAGAGCGAACTCGTGGTTATCAGATGAAAAGAAGGTTAGGTACCTACTTAAAGAATAAGATGGATATTCATAAAGTTACTATATAATAGTACATCGTTATAACTATAGAAATGCTCGAAATTTCAACTTCATCTCTCGATACTTCGACTTTATTTCGCCAAAGTGATTAGGATAAGGACCCACGAACCAAAGGTGTTTGAAAACGAGTCGATATCTAGCTTCACTCAACAATGGAACTACTCCACTCGGTTGGCTCGAAATTGAAGGATCGTGTTGAAAAAAAAGAACTCGTAATCAACGTTTGAGTGTAATAGGTCGATTTTCTCACTCCTCAGATTCTCCCAATTTTGACATGTTCTCCAGGAAAATGTAAAAATTAATTCGGTACAGGTAAGTACCCGGGAAATGTCTTTCACACTCCCCTTTTGGTGGTTCAATGAACGAAATTTGATCTTCACGGATTCACCTGTCGAGATCGAAATATTAAGTCACTTTTTTTGAAACAGCAATTTGATCTGCTTACAATCGAATCGAATCGATCACAAACGAATCGAATTATTTTCGGTGAATCATTTGCGAACGAATTGATTCGTATAAATGACTCGTTCGCGAACGAATCGATTCATTTACCTCATTTTTGGCGAATCATTCACGAACTAATCGAATTATTTTCGACGAATAATTCGCGAACGAAATGAATAATTTTTGACAAATCTTTCGCGAACGGATTAATTGGTAGAACGAATTGATTCATTTTCCTAATTTTTGGTGAATGGTGAATCATTCACAAACCAATTGAATAATTTTTGGAGAACCATTCGCGAACGAATCAAATTATTTTTGGTGAATCATTCGCGAACGAATTGATTCGTACAAGTTACTCGTTCGCGAACGAATCGATTCATTTACTTCATTTTTGGCGAATCATTCACGAACGAATTGGATAATTTTTGGTGAATCATTCGCGAACGAAATCGATTTTTTTTTTGGTTGAATCATTCGCGAACGAATCAAATTATTTTTGGTGAATCATTCGCGAACGAATTGATTCGTACAAGTGACTCGTTCGCGAACGAATCGATTCATTTACTTCACTTTTGGCGAATCATTCACGAACGAATTGGATAATTTTTGGTGAATCATTCGCGAACGAAATCGATTTTTTTTGTTGAATCATTCGCGAACGAATTGATTCGTACAAGTGACTCGTTCGCGAACGAATCGATTCATTTACTTCATTTTTGGCGAATCATTCACGAACGAATTGGATAATTTTTGGTGAATCATTCGCGAACGAAATCGATTTTTTTTTGTTGAATCATTCGCGAACGAATCCAATCATTTTTGGTGAATCATTCGCGAACGAATTGATTTGTTCAAGTGACTCGTTGGCGAACGAATCGATTCATTCACTTCATTTTTGGCGAATCATTCACGAACGAATTGGATAATTTTTGTCGAATCATTCGCGAACGAATTGAATAATTATTGACAAATCTTTCGCGAGCGGATCGATTGGTATAAGTGACTCGTTCACGAACGAATTGATCATTTGCTTAATTTTTGGTGAATCATTCACGAACGAATTGGATAATTTTTGGAGAATCATTCGTGAACGAATCGAATTACTTTTGGTGAATCTTTCGCGAACGGATTGATAGGCATAAGTGAATCGTTCGCGAACGAATCGATTCATTTACTTCATTTTTGGGGTCGAATCGATTTTTTTTTTGTTGAATCATTCGCGAACAAACTGAATAATTTTTGGAGAATCATTCGCGAACGAATCAAATTATTTTTGGTGAATTATTCGCGAACAAATTGTTTCGTATAAGTGACTCGTTCGCGAACGAATCGATTCATTTACTTCATTTTGGCGATTCATTCACGAACAAATCAAATTATTTTTGACGAATCATTCTCGAACGAATTGAACAATTTTTGACAAATCTTTCGCGAACGGATTGATTGTTGTGAGTGACTCGTTCACGACCGAATTGATTCATTTACCTATATTTGGTGAATCATTCACGAACGAATTGGATAATTTTTGGAGAATCATTCGTGAACGAATCGAATTATTGTTGGTGAATCTTTCACGAACGGATTGATAGGTATAAGTGAATCGTTCGCGAACGAATCAAATTATTTTTGGTGAATTATTCGCGAACAAATTGTTTCGTATAAGTGACTCGTTCGCGAACGAATCGATTCATTTACTTCATTTTGGCGATTCATTCACGAACAAATCAAATTATTTATGACGAATCATTCTCGAACGAATTGAACAATTTTTGACAAATCTTTCGCGAACGGATTGATTGGTATGAGTGACTCGTTCACGACCGAATTGATTCATTTACCTATATTTGGTGAATCATTCACGAACGAATTGGATAATTTTTGGAGAATCATTCGTGAACGAATCGAATTATTTTTGGTGAATCTTTCACGAACGGATTGATAGGTATAAGTGAATCGTTCGCGAACGAATCAAATTATTTTTGGCGAATCATTCGCGAACGAATTGATTCGTATAAGTGACTCGTTTGCAAACGAATCGATTCATTGACTTCATTTTTGGTGAATCATTCACGTGCGAATTGATTTTTTTTTTGCTGAATCATTCGCGAATGAATCAAATTATTTTTGGCGAATCATTCTCGAACAAATCAAATTATTTTTGACGAATCATTCTCGAACGAATTGAACAATTTTTGACAAATCTTTCCCGAACGAATTGATTCGTATAAGTGACTTGTTCGCGAACGAATCGATTCATTCACTTCATTTTTGGCGAATCATTCACGAACGAATTGGATAATTTTTGGAGAATCGTTCGTGAACGAATCGAATCATTTTTGGTGAATCTTTCACGAATGGATTGATAGGTATAAGTGAATCATTCGCGAACGAATCGATTCGTTGACTTCATTTTTGGTGAATCATTCATGAACGAATCGAATTATTTTTGACGAATCATTCGCGATCGAACTGAATAATTTTTGACAAATCTTTTGCGAACGGATTGCTTCGTATAAGTCACTCGTTCACGAACGAATTGATTCATTTACCTAATTTTTGATGAATTCACGAACGAATTGAAAAATTTTTGGTGAATCATTCGCGTACAAATCGATTTATAAAATTCGTTCGTGAATGGTTCTTTAAAAAATTAATCGATTCCTTCATGAATGATTCCCTTAAATGAATCAATATACTCTCACAAACAATTCACCGAGAATTGAATCAATTTATACGTAAACAATTTCTTTGAAAACAGATCCACTTGTTAATAAACGATTCGTAAGGAATGGTGGAAGCTTCGTGAGATTTCAAGTCGAGGTTCAAAAAATTAAAAAAAAAATTGTCGCTGGATAAACTTGGAAGCTTTGAGACTTTGGAAATTGATTATGATGTCGAAATGTCCGGCTGGTAGCCCAGTAGTGAAATTTCAAATTTGATCAAAATCGGTTCAGCCGTTCTTGGGAAATTCAATTTTAATGAATTTTGTGCAAAGTCGCCCCATGAACATTTCCGTAAGCTCAATTTTGTTGTGATTAAGCTCGAAAGCTATAAAATCGCAATTTTCAACTTTTCAGTCGCTCAGTAGAACTCTAAAAGTGATCTTGAATTTTGATGGAAATGACCTGCTAGGTCGACGCAGAATCTCAATTACCGACTATTTTTAAGAAAGAGGGGCAATTTTTCCAAAAAGTGGGTGGAATCAAAAAACTAGGTACAATTTTTTCAGAAACACTCCCTTTTTGAGGGCTCATATCTCCCCTTCAAGGGCACATGTGAAGTGGACAATTTTTTTTGAGTACCTACCTTTCAACGTTGAAATACTTCGACAAAGTACGAATAAGAAAAAAAAAGAGAAAAATTTTGTCAAATTACTCAGGTAAGTACCCAAGATGAAAAGAAAATTAATTTTTTTTTAATATCAGTTGAATTTTCGAGTTTGAAAAGTATAAAAATTGAAATTTGGGCCTTCCTTTATCACTTCGAAATTCAAACATTTCCCAGTCAACGAGAACTACCTAAGCTAACTCAGTCTCCAAAATTCAATTCGAATACCCTATCAAAGTCATCGACAACCATTCGTTTCAATTTTCAAGTCTTCTAATCGTGTTAAGGTTTGTTCTCGTGAGCTACACTTGGAAATTAGCATAACAAAAACTCCATTCTACTACACATCCATCTATATATGTGCGACTTGATCTGAACGACACAACAAAAAATACAGAGGTATACCCTACCATAATTCTAAATTCGATTATAAACCACGTAAGAGGTTGAAAGAAGCCAATTCCGAGCTCAAAATTGACTCGGTTTCCGATTCGGGTTTTCCAAACGAATGAAATAACATTAACTTTGATTCTACCTCTTCAACGATACACACCGATTCGATTTTCTTTCTTATTTTTTTATGCGAATCGTATACCTACCTACCTACCTACCTATATAGTAAAACTTGGCTACGTTTATTTCATATTATATATATAGTGTATGATCTTGTTTTACAAAATGTGCTTGAAATTCGTCGTAATCGAAACGTACGCGTACATATAAGGATTATAGCGATTGTTATGACGCATCTTACCCCTTTCTGACAGCCATCTGCCGAGCAAGACGCGTGTGAGAGTGAGCATAAAATCGTACGAGAATGGTTTTCTTACGTGGTATTTTAGGAGTGATTTCGTTGGCGCACAGAAACTCGTTATTTTTATGAAAAAGAAACCATCGCGTAGAAGAGATCTTCGTCCAAATACAATTTGTTTTTACGATTATGTATCGAAATAACGCTTTAGTCGAAATAATACCAAGCAGTATCGAACTTTAATTGGTTGTAAGTTGTTCGTTATGTTGAACGAAATCCATACCAAGAGGAACGTAAACGTAAACATAACCCATCCATATGATATTATTGAAGGTATATCTACAGCAGGTATACTTTTTCCTCTCCTATACATGCAGTTCTCCCATAAATAAACACCTACGATTCAATGTGAAAATTCTCTCTTTCGATAAAATCGACAAACGCCTGCACCTTTGAATCTGCTAAAAAAAAAAAAAAATACGTAAAACCACTACCGACGATTTAATTAAACTATTAATCGTTCAACGAGCTAATTCCACCCAATCAATGACCATAAACAATTAATTATCGTCTCCGGTACGATCAACGCTATAATAACCTGTGTGTTTGCGAAACAGATCAATCAAAAAACAGATTCGCCTCAACAACCCACCAGGTAGAATCTACTCTGTATAAATATGGGGTAGAAAACGCGATGCGATGAATCACCTCACAGCTCGCAATAAGGATTTTTACTGGCAAAGTTTTTAATTCGCATTTGACGTGTAAATGAAAATTTCCAACGGGCTATTTAATTTGTTCATTCGGCGTTTCGAAAAATTCGACGGTAAAAAAAAAACGTTGAAAAAAGCTGCAGGAAATAATTCACCAACAGAAACACTCGAATATAAAAGACTCGATCCTTGGAAGAAAAAAATCCCGGGTAAAAAACGAGAAAATGATAATGAGATACACTCTCATTTTTCAATATGTACTTTTTTTTCGAGTGAACCGATTTTTTGCCCTGTTTTTTGTGTCCTGTAGAAAGTGTTACAATAAACAAATTTATGGGTACGCATATTTTTTCTGATTGTGAGTATATGAAAATGCAACCCTACTTCCCCACACTCTCTCTCTCTCTTCCTGTACTACATTATTTCGATCCTTTGAATTAAATCACGAGTATAGTGATACTTATTGTTGGGTTGACAACCAAATGGAGTTTCCAGTCGATAGATTTTTTTTTCAAAATACCTATACCTAGAGCTACTTATGTAGTAACCATGTGTGTAAAATAACATATAGGTAGGTAAATGAAGTACTTACAATAAAAAACTAAATCGAGCATATTCGTCTTCTTGAACTGCACATTTTAAAGCGGACTGTAATTTTTCATTCTGTAAAAATAAAAATAAAAACCATTCGTATCAACGTGTGTATACAGCTAAGGTAAAAAATTACAAATACTATACAAAGAATAAGCAACTCGATGAATAATTAACGAAGGTAAATGAATACGAATGGAGTTCACCTCCTCACCAATGCTCAGTGGAGGGGTAAGTGTGGTGAGAAATGAGACAAGTATTCGTATATTTTTTTGTGGGGGAGGGGGTATATATTATGTAGATACTATCAAGAGGATAAATAAATGAAGTGAGAGACGAAAACCCCGATTTTTTCCCCATCAGTTATCGACAGAGAAAAATACTCCAAAGTGGATGTTTAAAAATAGGTAAGTTGAAGTTGAATGTACGAAGTCAATCTTAAGAATTTTGTACTTATGATTATTTCTCAAAAACTTCATAACTACATAAGTATATAGAAATAAATAATATGCAGTAATTATCCTTCGAATTTGAAGCTGTGCAAACAGATCCTCTCCTTAGAATTACAAAATATATAATACAACTACTCATTGTCAGCATCATAGTGTTTTAATATGATAGGATTGAATAAACATTGAATCACAATTGAAATTAATTTTTCATTAGGTATGTTAAAATTAATTTCATAATGAAATTGAAACAAATTTCAAATTCAAATGATTTTGTATCAAAATTTAACATGAATCATATCTTAAAATCAGAATGAATTTTGAATTAAAATTAGTATGAATTTTGAATTAAAATTAGAATGAGTTTTGAATCAAAATTGGAATGAATTTTGGAATCAGAATTGGAATGAATTTTGGAATCAAAATTGGAATGAATTTTGGAATCAAAATTAGAACGAATTTTAGAATCAAAATTATAACGAATTTTAGAATCAAAATTGAAGACGTCATAGCAAAAAGGACATATGTGTGAAAGTTGTATTCTGAGAAAAAACAGTTTGAAAGTTTGAGTGCTTGTGAAGTTTAGAAATGTGCATATTTGAACATGGTGACGATTTTATCTTATTTTCCCACTATCTCACTATAGGAAATGCATGAATCGTCAGTCTGGAGGAAACTGATGTGTTAGCGGTAAGCGCTCAAACATTTCAAATTATATGTCCTTTTTGAAGCGAAAAATTGACCAATTTTTTTTTTTTATTAAAAAATGTTTTGAGCAAGTTTTTGGATTTAAATCAGGTAAATAACGGTTGATAACACAAAATCGACCATGAGTAACCCATTACCTGTGAAAAAAGATCGCTATGTTAAAGTAAAAAAAAAAATAGCAAAAACGAAAAGTTTTTTTGGCCAATTTTTTTTTATTGATTTAAAAATTTTTTGAACAATTTTTTGGATTTAAACCAGGTAAATAATGGTTGACAACACAAAATCGACCATAAGTAACCCATTATCTCTGAAAAAGTAAATTTTTAATCGACTTCGCAGTTTTAAAATGGCGATAGCTCACCGGTTTTTTGACTTTGTGAAGTGGGGGTGGTCTCATATGATAGAGGAAGGTCTGAAGAATAACAATATGGATTCGTCTCAAAAAGGACATATGTGTCATATATACCCCTTTTTGTTATGACGTCTTCAATTGGAATGAATTTTGAATCAAAATTGGAATGAATTTTGAATCAAAATTGGAATGAATTTTGAATCAAAATTGGAATGAATTTTGAATCAAAATTGGAACGAATTTTTAATCAAAATTGGAACGAATTTTGAATCAAAATTGGAATGAATTTTGAATCAAAATTGGAATGAATTTTGAATCAAAATTGGAATGAATTTTGAATCAAAATTGGAATGAATTTTGAATCAAAATTGGAATGAATTTTGAATCTTAATTGGAACGAATAATTTTGGAATCAGAATTGGAATGAATTTTGAATCAAAATTGGATGAATTTTGAATCAAAATTGGATGAATTTTGAATCAAAATTAGAATGAATTTCGAATCAAAATTAGAATGAATTTTGAATCGAAATTAGAATGAATTTTGAATCGAAATTAGAATGAATTTTGAATCAAAATTAGAATGAATTTCAAATCAAAATTAGAATAATATGAATGTCGAGTCAAAATTAGAATGAATTTCGAGTCAAAATTAGAATGAATTTTGAATCAAAATTGGAATGAATTTTGAATCTTAATTGGAACGAATTTTAGAATCAGAATTGGAATGAATTTTGAATCAAAATTGGATGAATTTTGAATCAAAATTAGAATGAATTTCGAATCGAAATTAGAATGAATTTTGAATCGAAATTAGAATGAATTTTGAATCAAAATTAGAATGAATTTCAAATCAAAATTAGAATAATATGAATGTCGAGTCAAAATTAGAATGAATTTCGAGTCAAAATTAGAATGAATTTTGAATCAAAATTGGAATGAATTTTGAATCTTAATTGGAACGAATTTTAGAATCAGAATTGGAATGAATTTTGAATCAAAATTGGATGAATTTTGAATCAAAATTAGAATGAATTTCGAATCGAAATTAGAATGAATTTTGAATCGAAATTAGAATGAATTTTGAATCGAAATTAGAATGAATTTTGAATCGAAATTAGAATGAATTTTGAATCGAAATTAGAATGAATTTTGAATCGAAATTAGAATGAATTTTGAATCAAAATTAGAATGAATTTTGAATCAAAATTAGAATGAATTTTGAATCAAAATTAGAATGAATTTTGAATCAAAATTAGAATGAATTTTGAATCAAAATTAGAATGAATTTTGAATCAAAATTAGAATGAATTTCAAATCAAAATTAGAATATGAATGTCGAGTCAAAATTATAATGAATTTCGAGTCAAAATTAGAATGAATTTCGAATCAAATTGGAATGAAGTTCGAATCAAAATTGGAATGCGTTTTGAATCAAAATTAGAATGAATTTTGAATCAAAATTAGAATGAATTTTGAATCAAAATTAGAATGAATTTTGAATCAAAATTAGAATGAATTTTGAAGCAAAATTAGAATGAATTTTGAATCAAAATTAGAATGAAGTTTGAAGCAAAATTGGGATGTATTTTGAATCAAAATTGGAATGAAGTTTGAATTAAAATTAGAATGAATTTTAAATCAAAATTGGGATGAATTTTGAATCAAAATTAGAATGAAGTTTGAATGAAAATTGGAATGAATTTTGGAATCAGAATTGGAATGAATTTTGGAATCAAAATTGGAATGAATTTTGGAATCAAAATTGGAATGAATTTTGGAATCAAAATTAGAACGAATTTTAGAATCAAAATTATAACGAATTTTAGAATCAAAATTGAAGACGTCATAGCAAAAAGGACATATGTGTGAAAGTTGTATTCTGAGAAAAAACAGTTTGAAAGTTTGAGTGCTTGTGAAGTTTAGAAATGTGCATATTTGAACATGGTGACGATTTTATCTTATTTTCCCACTATCTCACTATAGGAAATGCATGAATCGTCAGTCTGGAGGAAACTGATGTGTTAGCGGTAAGCGCTCAAACATTTCAAATTATATGTCCTTTTTGAAGCGAAAAATTGACCAATTTTTTTTTTTTATTAAAAAATGTTTTGAGCAAGTTTTTGGATTTAAATCAGGTAAATAACGGTTGATAACACAAAATCGACCATGAGTAACCCATTACCTGTGAAAAAAGATCGCTATGTTAAAGTAAAAAAAAAAATAGCAAAAACGAAAAGTTTTTTTGGCCAATTTTTTTTTATTGATTTAAAAATTTTTTGAGCAAATTTTTGGATTTAAACCAGGTAAATAATGGTTGACAACACAAAATCGACCATAAGTAACCCATTATCTCTGAAAAAGTAAATTTTTAATCGACTTCGCAGTTTTAAAATGGCGATAGCTCACCGGTTTTTTGACTTTGTGAAGTGGGGGTGGTCTCATATGATAGAGGAAGGTCTGAAGAATAACAATATGGATTCGTCTCAAAAAGGACATATGTGTCATATATACCCCTTTTTGTTATGACGTCTTCAATTGGAATGAATTTTGAATCAAAATTGGAATGAATTTTGAATCAAAATTGGAATGAATTTTGAATCAAAATTGGAATGAATTTTGAATCAAAATTGGAATGAATTTTGAATCAAAATTGGAACGAATTTTGAATCAAAATTGGAACGAATTTTGAATCAAAATTGGAATGAATTTTGAATCAAAATTGGAATGAATTTTGAATCAAAATTGGAATGAATTTTGAATCAAAATTGGAATGAATTTTGAATCAAAATTGGAATGAATTTTGAATCAAAATTGGAATGAATTTTGAATCAAAATTGGAATGAATTTTGAATCTTAATTGGAACGAATAATTTTGGAATCAGAATTGGAATGAATTTTGAATCAAAATTGGATGAATTTTGAATCAAAATTGGATGAATTTTGAATCAAAATTAGAATGAATTTCGAATCAAAATTAGAATGAATTTTGAATCGAAATTAGAATGAATTTTGAATCGAAATTAGAATGAATTTTGAATCAAAATTAGAATGAATTTCAAATCAAAATTAGAATAATATGAATGTCGAGTCAAAATTAGAATGAATTTCGAGTCAAAATTAGAATGAATTTTGAATCAAAATTGGAATGAATTTTGGAATTGATGAATTTTGAATCAAAATTAGAATATGAATGTCGAGTCAAAATTAGAATGAATTTCGAGTCAAAATTAGAATGAATTTTGAATCAAAATTGGAATGAATTTTGAATCTTAATTGGAACGAATTTTAGAATCAGAATTGGAATGAATTTTGAATCAAAATTGGATGAATTTTGAATCAAAATTAGAATGAATTTCGAATCGAAATTAGAATGAATTTTGAATCGAAATTAGAATGAATTTTGAATCGAAATTAGAATGAATTTTGAATCGAAATTAGAATGAATTTTGAATCGAAATTAGAATGAATTTTGAATCAAAATTAGAATGAATTTTGAATCAAAATTAGAATGAATTTTGAATCAAAATTAGAATGAATTTTGAATCAAAATTAGAATGAATTTTGAATCAAAATTAGAATGAATTTCAAATCAAAATTAGAATATGAATGTCGAGTCAAAATTATAATGAATTTCGAGTCAAAATTAGAATGAATTTCGAATCAAATTGGAATGAAGTTCGAATCAAAATTGGAATGCGTTTTGAATCAAAATTAGAATGAATTTTGAATCAAAATTAGAATGAATTTTGAATCAAAATTAGAATGAATTTTGAATCAAAATTAGAATGAATTTTGAAGCAAAATTAGAATGAATTTTGAATCAAAATTAGAATGAAGTTTGAAGCAAAATTGGATGTATTTTGAATCAAAATTGGAATGAAGTTTGAATTAAAATTAGAATGAATTTTAAATCAAAATTGGGATGAATTTTGAATCAAAATTAGAATGAAGTTTGAATGAAAATTAGAATGAAGTTTGAAGTAAAGTTGGAATAAATTGAGGATAAATTCCAATTTGAGATTGCAATGGATCTTGAATTGATTCAAATTAATGAATTTTGAATTGAATTTCAAATGAGTTTTGAAATTAAATTTGAATATATTTTGAATTGAAACGTGAATGAACTTTGAATTAATTCATGAATTGGAATTCAAATGAATTCTGAACTAAAATTTGAGTGCTTCTCCTTTTCAGATTTAAATTGAAATGAAGTTCAAATAGAAATTACAAGTTAAAATTAAAATCAACTTTAAATTGAAATTAAAATGAATTTTAACTGAGATTTTAATAAATTTTGAATCAAAATTCGAATGAATTATGAACTGAAATCAAAATGAATTTCGAGTTGAAATTGGAATCAATTTTTGGTTGGAACTTGAATAAATTTTAAATTAAAATTACTTGAATGTACAAACTTATTTTAAATTGTAGGAGAATTTTAAACGGTCATTTCCAATCGGAAGAAGAATAGAAAGATTAATTGGCATGTGCTTCAATTTTAGATGAGAATTGAACTAAATTTTAAATTGGAATTGAAAAATGAATTTCAAACTGAAATTGGGATAGATTTCAAAGGGAGGGCCAAAAAAAATGTTAGTTAAAATCGGGATGAACTTTGAATTAAAGTACATAATAATGAATCCAAAATTTAAATTAGAATCCATCATGAATTTAATAATTAAAATTGGAATAAGTTTTCAATTTCAATTGAGAATCAACTTCAAATTGTTAGGTGATTGACCTTAGATTGATACCTATCAGAAAGAATTTCAAGTTGAAATTACAAAGATTGAAGTGATATCAGATAGAATGAATTTTACAAATACATAATATTAAAATTGAATTAAATTATCACAATTCAAAATCCATCCCAATTTCAATTTGAAGTTCATTCCAATCTCAATTTAAAATCCACTCAAATTTCAATTTAAAATTCACTTGTATTTCAATGCAAAATTTACTCAAATGTTGATTCCAAATTCATTCTAATTTCAATTCAACATTTATTCGAATTTAAATTCAGAATTCATTGTGAATCTCAATTTAAAATACATTAATTTCAATTTTGATTTCAAAATCAATCCAACTTCAATTCAGAATTTATTCTGCTCAACAATTCGAAAATTCATTCTAATTTTAATTTGTAATTCATTTTGAATTTCAAGGTTTATTCAATTTTAAAGTTAATTTAAATTTCAATTTGAAGTTCATTGAGTGAATTTCAAATTGAAATTAGAGAATGGATTTCGAATTGCACTTGAATGGTTTACCTATTTTAAATTGAAATCGAAATAAATTATATTTGTATCTTGAAAAATATACGGTAGGTACGCATCAAATTTCAGCTTTTCAAGTCAAAATTTGACAAAATTTCAATTTATTCCTCATTTTTTACTCAAAAATCTCTCAATAATTTACTACAAATCAGAATTAGCAAGTATACCTAATGTATTTGCGAATGTTCTTCAGACTCAGATTTTTAGTTCAAAATTTATTCTGTCACTCTTTTGTGACATTTTTTGATTCGTTGACTTTGGAAGAAATCAATAGGTATCAATTTTTCAAACCTTTGCCCTGTTTTTTCATCTCTACACTTGGGTAGAAACTCTTCTGCTTCCATTCGCTGATTTTGAGCCACCCTTTGAAGGTAATTTAATATTATACAGAGCATGCCCAAGACCTGTTTAAAATCTCTCCTCGCTGATTTTCAAATAGGTATGGTACTGGCGTGATATTTGATCGAATACAACAGAGATAGGTAGTTCCCAGTGTAGCACCTCGCGTAATTCGTATTCGATCCGATTGATGAATTTTTCATTTTTTTCGCTCGCCCTTCGAATTAATTTCAAATAATGCGAACGAGAGATTCGCGGATGAGTTATACGGACACGTCAACCAACGTCAGCCTGTCAAATGCACGCAGCATTGTACTGTACCGTAGTGCGACACAATTGCCATCTTTTTCACCTGTTTCATCGTCGACGTTCATTAATTTTCAGCAGTGGGCCTGTCGAGACCCGGATCCGGTACTATTTCCTAATATCTATACAAATTGTAAATTACTATCATGTTTCTCCCTCTTATACCTTGTACTCGTAGGTACTTCACTATACTGCCACGATGACGTACCAACGACGTACCATATCGCAAACCTTCAAAATTCAGCGGGTGAAGCCGGAAAAAAATGACTGAAATTTTTCAATATTTCAACTCGACGATCTGGCATGAGAAAATTCAAACTGAAAGCAGCTATTAGATTTTTTCGCAGTTGATTTTTCTCCTTTCTTCGCAGTGTCGTTTGTAGATGTGATATTTTTTTTCTGCTTTTTGAATGATAGCTTAGGTGATGTGCATATATTTATCTTCGACATTTCCAGCAGAAACCTCGAATAGATTGTATCGCAGAGTGTAGAGTTCATTTGCGGCTTGTCATTTAAACGTGGATGAAGCGTAGACGACGGTGTAGAGGATTTGTTTGGAAATTCCCCTTAATACAGCCACATATGTCGGAGTAAATCTAAGCACGTCTATTCGCGTGTATATTTAACGCTATGACGAATACATGTTCGAGTATTTTTCTGCTTCGTGTCGTGATTTGAAGAAAAAAAAGACGAGGGAAAAACACACAGTGAAGGTATTCACGAGATGAATTGATAACGAAAATTGTAAAGTAGCGGAAAATTCATTTTTTTATGACTTGCATGATGGAGATTAGAAAACGAATACGTCAATATTGCCTCATTCGTATCGTAAAAGATAATTTTACCACCTTGTATACTTACATGAAAGAAGCTATATATATGTAATTTTGAAGAGACGTAGATACATATAACTCTCAAAAGAATATCCTCATGCATTATACGTATTGCAGAATGTAGAGAAGGTAAAAATATCACTCGTTCACGTCCAGTATTCGGCTAATCTTGAAATCCACGCAGCTTGGCTCACATCCTTTTTAATCATTGTCAAAAATTTCCTCCTCTTTTTATACCCAAACTCACACACATCGTTGTACCTACGATGTGAGCACCTGCTTTGAAGAACGAAACTTAAAAATAAGCGAATTTGTAAAGACTCGCGGTCAAAAAGTTTTTAAAGTGAAAGAAAACGAGGAAGAAGAAAAAAGAAAAGAAAAGGAGACTCGCTGCTGTGAACCTCTTGTATCGTCTTCAAACCTCTGGGGATGTATTGAAACTTCACGTTCGACTGCTCGACGAGTCTACTCCATTAGAAAATATGTTGTTATACGCGGCTCCTTTCTAGCTTTTTTCTTCCTGTCTCTCTTCTCGTTGTACTTATATAGGTACTATAACCAGAGATCAATTTGATTCAATTTTCACCTATAATAAATTATAGCGTACTCGTGCATTCGCTTACTTATACCGAGCTGCTACAAATAGATCTAGCTTCTGCTATAGGTACTTATTTATGAAAATGGTGCCATGCCTACGTAGTATAGTAGGCCGTGCGCTTAGATAGTCGGGCAATTTATCAAATATACCTAACCCACCAATGAAATTCCCATGTAGAGAAAAAAATAGAGGAAAGAAGAAAAACCATACCAAGTACTATCGAGTCGTCAGTATAGGTATTTTTTTTCCTTCCAGAGAGATAAAAAGAAATACCTAACTGAAATTGATGTTCGTACCATAAACTATATTCATCTTTTTCTAATCTTATTTTTGAGGTATTTCTTTCGCAAACTACGTTACCTAATCTGGGAGTTATGCTCGAACATAGGTGTACCTACTTATTGAAAAAGTTGATGTATTCGTGAAAATTTTCATGCCGAAAGTTTTTGGTCTTTGGATCGCTCTCTTTCCGCCTCCTTTTATTTCGTTATTGTTTCAGAGGTATAGATGATTGTAAAAAAAATGAAGATTGAGAAACACAGTTGAGGATTCAAAAATCGATCCCTGTATTTGAATGTCCACTTTGAAAGCAGGACCGTATTTATGGGAAAGCAACAAGCACGTACCTTGGGCGGAAAATTTCGGCAAATTTTAGAGGAGCCATATTACGTGTTTCGCTTATATTTTCATCTATCTTCTTTTCAATTCTGGGATTTATGATGGTGAGTAGTACCTTCAGTGCGTGGCTCATTAATGCGATGGTTCTATACTCAGAGTATTTTTGAAAGTTGTTCTTCTTTGGTATTGGTATGAAATTTACCGCTTTGAAGTCCTTAGGCAGCATACCTTCATATTATATATTTCATTTATTATCTTCAGCAGCTCCATTTCATACTGCGGTGTTAGATGTTTAATCAAGTCTACTGGTGGGAGATCTTCACCCCCCTCACTGCTTTGTGGTTTCTGGCTCTCTTCATCACGTTTCTCAGCTCCCACATTTCAATTTGTGGTGCCTCCTCCATGGATGAAACTTTCATTTGAGCCGGACATGTGTCATCTCCATACAGTTCTTGTATGTAGCTGATTCAGACCTCTTCTGTTTCTTGATTGTTAACACAATACTTTCTGTCATTTCTTCGCATATATACTATTCCACTTCTCCTTTTCTTGTGGGCAGCCATCATTTGCTTCACTTTGCATGGTATGCATTTCTCTAGAGTTGTGCCTTTTCTCCAGTTCTTCCACTTCTCGACACTTCTCCTCATACTATTCATTTTTGGCCATTCTGCACATTACCATGATCTTGTGATTTAGTTCTGTGTATTCACTACTTGGTCTGTTTGCATTCCTTCGTTCTTCCATCAGATCCAGTATTTCTTGAGTCATCCATGGTTTGTGTTTTCTTTTTTCTTTGAGTGGAATAGACTTTTCTGCTGTTGTTTTAACCTTTCGCTTCCATTCTTGCCCCTTTTCTTCAAAACCTTGTTCTTCTTCCAACTTGTCTTCCTTTTGTTTTTCCAGTTCTTCTTGGAATTTCTTTTGCACATGCTTTGATTTGATTTTTGCAATGTCAAGTTGTTGGTATTGTTCTTTGCTCTTCTTCTGGCTCTTCATGACTATCTGGCATTTTGCAGCCAGTAGCTTATGGTCAGAGTTGCAGTCAGCACCAGGATATGTATGACAGTTCTTCACGGTGTTCTTGAATCTTCCTTTTACAAGTATGTAGTCTATCTGGTTTCTGGCTCGATCTCCAGGACTGACCCATGTGTATAATCTTCTTGCATGTTGTTTGAACCAGGTATTGCATATTATTAGATCGTGTCTTTCTGCGAACTCTACAAGCATTTCTCCTCTTTCGTTCTGCTCTCCAAGTGTGTACTTCCCTGTAACTTGACTGCCATGATCATTCCCGGCTTTGGCATTGAAGTCTCCCATCAAAAACACAACATCATTGTTTTTTTAGCAGCTCATTACTTCTTCTAGGGCATTGTAGAAGTTATTGATTTCTGCTGTACTGCTTTCTGCTGTTGGCGCATAAACTTGAATTATCACAATTAGTTTTGGCTTGACCTCCAATCTCACAAATATTATCCTCTCTGATTTTGGAACTAGGTATGGCACTGATTTTATCGCTGATTCTGGTATGTATTAATATACTCACACCTAGTTCGTGGGTGTCTTTTCCAGTGTAGATCATTTCGTAATCCTTATCTACCCAGTTTCTGCCATTTCCAGTCCATCGGGTCTCGCTTATTCCTAATACGTTGATTTGTAATCTCCTGGCTTCCATAACTACATTAGCAAGTTTTCTAATTCTGTACAAAGTTCTCACATTCCAGGTTGCAACGTTGATGTTGTTCCACCTTGTTCTAACTCCGCATATACTTAGCACCCTATCCGGCTGCCTTGGCAGATGAGGATCAGCCTAATGGAGACTTAGGGGTCATTGCAGAATTGATGTCCATATAATTCTAGGGAGATATAGTGGTGTTGGTTTCCCATTGCCTTCCACCATACCCATGCAAAAAATCGGCTCAGTTTATGAAAAATGAAAAAAATTATGAAAATCAGGCGAGGTAAAGACAAATATGAAAGTATATTTTGAAAGTACTCATTGTAAGCTACTTACTTCACTAATAATTTTTTTTTCCAAACTTTATTTGAAGTTGATGAATTACTAAATGAAAAACTTGTAAAATTTTCTATTCGAAAGAAAATAATGCGCAAAAAAAAACAATTGCTGATGAGAGACACCCAAGTATGCATGGATCCGAAATAAGTACAGTAAAAGCTTGTTATAACGCTCTTCAAGGGACCAGAGAAAAAGTGCATTATAAGTCGAAGCGCGTTATAACCGAAAGTCTCGTTTTAACGCTAATTAGCGTTATACCGCGAATTCTCGTTTTAAAGCAAAAAAAAAAGTGTTATAAAGGAAGTGGAAACGTGAGCTTTATTTTGAATTTTAACGACTGTTCCAGTTGGAAATAAAAAAATCTGAAATTTCAATTTGAATTTGAGGTCTGCTGTAATAATATAAATGATTTTTTGGCAACATTTTGCCATAAAAGTTTTTTTTTGCTTTTTTAAAAATCAAAACTACAAAAATTGCAAAAAAAAAACTGTTGTTGCGGCCAAAATTTTTAGAAAGTGATAATTTTTTACACATGAGTAAGCCTTTTTTTTTGCAAAAAATTGGGCTTTTGTTGTTAAAATTATGACAAAAATGTGATTTTTCCTGAATTTCAGAGCGTTAAAACGCGATTTATAATCACTCATGAGCGTTATATCGCGATTAATTTTACATTGGTTTAAATGGGGATGTCAAGGGACCGGAAGAAATCAGAGTTATATCCGAAAGCGTTATAACGAGCTTTTACTGTACTTGGATCATCGATACTACACAAGTATAATTTTTAGTACTCAGCATGACCGTAGCGCTAGTAGTTGTACACTAAACCATTGGGGGGGGGGGGGGTCCATATTTGTACCTGGGTCCATTGTACCGTCTCCTCTATCATTTTTTCCCAATAATTTATGAGAAAGCTCTGCTTTTAGGTGGAATTGTCAAATTCTTGCTTTTTGCCAGAAAACTTGCCAAAAATTCTCAAGTGTACTTTTGTCAAAAAAATTTCCAAAAATCTCTGTTTTTTAGCAAAAAAAAAAATTACAAAATCTACAGCAATTGCGAAAAGATGCCGGTTTTTCCCCCAGTATACCTGGTTACTTAAAAAGTCTAGAATTTTGCTAAAATTGTCAATATCTTGTTTTTAACAACAATTTTCAAAACCTCCGCCTTTTTTAAAAATTGACAAAATCGCTTTTGTAAAAAAAAAATGGCCAAAGATTGCCGTTTATTGCAAAAAATTCCAAAAAGTCCAATTTTTCCCCAAATTATTGTCCAACCGTTTTGCTTTTTTCACAAAAATTGCAAAAAATCATATTTTTTCACCATTAATTTGTATCTACCATCATTTCCAGTTTTTTGCTGAAATTGTAAAAAATTCTCGCTTACTTAGCTTAATTTGCTAATTTGAAAAGTTCAAAACTTTTTTTCAAAAATTCTAAAAAAGTTTCACTGTTTTGTCAGAATAAGGCCAAAATCCAAAAAGCACTCCATTTCGCAAAAATATGTCAAAATTTTGCTTTTTCAAAAATTTTGATTTTTCATAGAAATGGCTAATAAAGTGTTGGTTTTTTTTTGCAAAAAATTCCAAAAGGATCACACATCTTCAGAAATGGCGGGAAAATGTTGTTTTTTTGGCACATGATTACTTTTTATAAGGTGATCTGATATTTGCCAAGGTTTTGTCAAAGTCTTGCTTATTGACTTAAATTCTCGTTAAGCTCATGTGTTTCTTTGATTTTGTTTTTATTACTTACTCATTATCGAGACTTTTCTCACTTTAAAAATTGATTACATTTTTTAAATTCTATTAAAATGGTTATAAATTACCTATGATTTTTTTCTTAAGAAATCAAATAATCTAATTTTTTTCAAAACATTGTCAAAAGTTTCTATTTTTTGTCAAAAATTTCAAAAGGTTCCAATTGTTAAAATTTTGCTTTTTGGAAAAGATTGTTTTCCCTCCAGAAACTGCAAACATTCTGCCAAAAAGTCGTAAGTATGTTAAATCCGCCCTTGTTCAAAGGTGATCAACGTCTTGATTGAGCATCCAACTTCTTGATGTTCATTTTTAATTTGGAAGACAATTCTTAAATTATGATTAAATTTGGAAGGGTTGAGCAATTCTCGTAATACACGAGTATGATTTTTTTCAGAATACAGACCGTAGAGATAAGTACAGATAGCGTTTCTGTATAGGTACCTGCCTGCCTTCCTACCTACCCTATAAAATACTCAGCTACCATTTACCAAATTCACAAGCACGTGGAAAAGCACCAGAACAAATACGGTACGAAAATGATTTCGCTAGAGAAGATTTAGCGTCGCGTCGAGAAATATGTGTGTAACTGTGCAGGTTACTCGTATCTCGTACCCCTTCGGGATAAATATTAAATAAGGTAATGGCATCGTTCGTCTGACTTGTGAATAGTGTCAGGTGAGAGCGAAAGCAGTCGATAGAAAATATAATTTTTTAAAAGGCTCCACTTTTCAAAATACTCGTAACAATAACCCACCAGCAATAAGTAATAAGCTTTAACGTCTGTCTCGGGTCGGGTCGTCATCGTCTTGTTGTAGCCTATGAGCTAATAAAGGAGGGCTTGTGTTCTTATTTTCAAGAAATTTTCCAGTCTTCAAGGTGTGGCACACCATATGGCACCGAGATTCGTTTATGCCATACTTTCACTGGCGAACATTGTTATTAATTTTTTAATGTGTCGAGATTTACGCTTCGCTGTACCTAGTGTTTTGAGCACGAGTGCATTTACTTTGGGGACGAGAATCAGATTAAATATTTGTATGGTATTCTCGTTATTGTATATGCAGGAGAAGTGGTATTCTTGAATTGACTGGGTTATGTGGTTTGGTTGATTTTTTTCAACATTTTGTGAAAATTGGATGATGTTTTTTTTCGTAAATTTTCGAAATATCTAAGATTGTTTTCAAAAAATTTGTAATTTCAAAATATTTCCTTTGAAGTAAAAATTCAACAAAGAAGTGTTCGATTTGTATATATTTCATCGGTATGCGGAAAAATATACCAAAAAGGAGACAGAAAAGCAGAGTTACGAGTACAGATTACATTTACTGCGTCCTGTAGGAGTGAACAAATATTCCAGTTGATGTAAAAATCCTTATTATTTACTCGCAGGAGAAAACGAATACCTACCCATATCGTTGATCGTCCATAAAAAAAGGGCATATTTTCAAAAATACGACAGCTATGTCCACCTTAACGGTATGAAATTGGCGAAAATATGGCAATCTTCGACATTTTGACTTATATATGGTCGAGATTTATAGCGAGAATACGAGTACAACGAACGCCCGCCATCGAGATGAGAATATATTCGTTGACTTTTTCATATCCTTTTTGGAATTCCGGTACCTACGAAAATACACGTGTTCTGGCGTTCTCACTAATCGATGAAACGTGCGCCCATCGCGTCGTGTAACGTGGTGAATGAATTAAGGGATGGCACATTGTCGGAGAGGAGAGAATTTTCGGTTATGTAAATTTTATGCTCGGTAATTAGATCGAACGACGAAGAATTAAATTTTATTTAAATTACAACTCGGCTACAATACCGAATTAATGACGTTAAATTTGCGGCTCACACGAGCCTCATCAGCATCAGCTTGAAATTTCGCTCTGGCTGCGGCGCGAATGCGAATACGAGTATACGAAGGGTTCTCTAAATTGTGTGAAATGTTGCATGATTGTGGTCGACTGTGTGGCAGCGAATGCGCGTCAAGTAGAGACAATTAAACGACTCTCTGGTAAATTTTAATAACCTTGCATAGGTTTACTCGTAGAAAGGTTCAACGATCATTGGTCTTGAATACTTTTCGGTCAACGAGAGAAAATTTATTCTCACCTGGATGCTGGAGAATTGATATATGAGCTGGGGGGAAAGAATTGTGGGTGGTCTACAAAGGGTGGTATTTTGTCATCGTTGTTGGCAAATTTTTCAAGACCATGATGGCAAAAAATAAATGGATTAGTTGGGAGGATCGCAAAAAAAAATTTAAAAATTTTGACCAAAAGTAAGGGCTTAATTTTCAGTTTAAAGTTACTCAGATTTTCAAGAAAAAATTTCAACTTCGGAGGTGCTCCAAGTAAGTATTTACTTCAATTTTTCGGTCAAACAAATTCTCGAATTTGACAAGCTTTCAAAATTTAGAAAAAATTGGGGCAGATGAACCCCCCCCCACTCAATGGGATTCATAGGATCAGCATTATTCTGTGATGTTCATCCCAGCGATGATTGCTCCAATTTTTGATCAAAGTCGACAAGACCGAAATTCACTCAAAATCGAATCCCCCCCATTTTGACTTCAATTTTAGGAACCCAGCTCCCCCACCTCCTCACCTAAAAAAACGTAATGAAGCAAGTCCTCGTATTTTTTAGAGATTTTTTGTGGAATTTTGCCAAACTTAGTAAAAAATCTTCATTTTGAGTTGTCATTTCACCATTTCTATCTACCATATTTGAGTTTGCAGTGATTCATTCGTTCGCGAACGATTTGTCTCCCCCGAGCAAATCGCTCACGAATGAATCATTCACAATTTCTGTTTGTGAACTAGAAAAATTTCTGATTATGGTCGTCTGTTCGGAATCTGATTTAATTTTCAAGTGATTCAGCCGTTCTTGAACGATTCATCGTTTCTGAGAGCACATTCCTTCGTGAACGAATCAGTGAATAATTTTCGATAATTCTTATTGAAGGATCTCACGATCTGAAATAATCAAATTTTGCCACGTTCTCTTTCTTGTGAATTGATTCAGTCGTTCTCGAATGATTTTTGGATTCTGAGCAAATCGTTCGCGAACAAAATGAGTCCAGTTTTTAATGACAGGAATAAAATTATAAAATTTCGTCGTGTAATTTCACGATTTCTATCCAAGTAGGTAATTTTGAGTTTTCAGTGATTCATTCGTTCGCGAACGATTTTTCCCTGGCATGAGCAAATTGTTCGCGAATGAATCTTTCACAACAATTTTGTTGGTGGATTGAAAATGTTTTGTTCGGCCGTCTGTTCTTGTCTGATTTGATTTCCTAGTGACTCAGTCGTTCTTGAATGATTCATCATTTCTGAGCAAATCGTTCGCGAACGAATTAATGAATCATTTTTCAATAATTCTTATCGATGGATTTGAAATAAACAAATTTTGCCACGTTCTCTTTTTTGTGAATTGATTCAGTCGTTCTCGAATGATTTCTTGATTCCGAGCAAATCGTTCGCGAACGAAATGAGTCAAATTTTGTATGAAAGGAATGAAATTGTAAGATTTCGTCATGTTATTTCATGATTTCTACCCAAGTAATTTGAGTTTTTGGGGATTCATTCGTTCGCGAATGATTTTTCTCACCTGAGCAAATTGTTCTTGATCCGAGTCATTCAGTCGTTCTCGAATGACTCATCGTTTCTGAGCACATCGTTCGCGAACGAATCAATGAATCACTTTCAAATTTCGATAATTCTTATTGATTGATCTGAAATAATCAAATTTTGCCACGATCTCTTTCATGTGAATTGATTTTGCCGTTCTCAAATGATTTTCGATTCTGAGCAAATCGTTCGCGAACGAAATGAGCCCAGTTTTTCATGACAGGAATAAAATTATAAAATTTCATCATGTCATTTCAATGATTTCTACCCAAGTAACTTCAGTTTTCAGTGATTCATTCGTTCGCGAACGATTTTTCTCCTTGAGCAAATCGTTCGCGAATGAATAATTCACAACTTTTGTCAGTGGATTAGAAAGATTTTTTGTTTCATCTTCTGTTCGTATCTGATCTGATTTTATTTTCAAGTGATTCGGACGTTCTCGAATGATTCATCGTTTCTGAGTACATATATCGTTCACGAACGAATCAATGAATCAGTTTCAATAATTCTGATTGATGGATTTGAAAAAGTCAAACTTTGTCACGTTCTTTCGCACCTGATTCGATTTCATAGTGATTCAGTCGGTCTCGAATGATTAGATAGATTTTGAGCAAATCGTTCGCGAATGAATTGAGTCCAGTTTTTACTGATAGGATCATCACATGAATTCATGGTGTAAATGATTTTCAAGCCATTTTTCAATTAAGAATTTAAACAATTTTGAGGAGAATTACCAACTTTGATGTCATTCGTAGTGAACGAATCATCTTCAATTAAATGTTTCTAAATGGATTTGCAGATGCCAAACTTTGACACGTTTGATTTTTTTGATTCCGAGCAAATCGTTCGCGAACGAAATGAGTCCAATTCGTCATGACAGGAAACAAATTGTAAAATGAAGTAACTCATGAAAAATGTTGGCCCAGGAGGTGCTTTTTGAAAGAACATGAATTATGGGTTCTCGAATTAAGGGAATTTTCGAAAAAAAAATCGTAATTTTTTTTCGCTCTAGCCTTTACTCGACTTGTTTTGGAAAAAATAACTCAGTTCCAAAAGATAGCAGGTCACTGTCATCAATTTCTAGACCACTTTAAGGGTTTTATCAAGCGGTTGGAAATTTGTAAAATTGCTCATTTTTGGGTAAATTCTTGTTTTGAAAATTTTTTCTTCGCAAATATTTCAGATTAATGAATAACAAGGCCAAAACATCAAAAAATGTAATTTCTGAACCTGAGGGAACATTTTGGAATGCAATGATGTCAATTTTTCAAATATTCTTGTTTGTTTTGATTGAAGCAATTGAGCGTCAAATTTTCCATTCCTGGCACAGAACCCGCATATCCTCTCTACTGTTGCCTGCTCATTCTGATTGATGCATTTGAGGCTTAAATTTTTTCGTTCTTGGCGCGAAACCCGCCTATCCTCTGCAGTATTTCCATTTCGTTCTAACTGAAGAATTTGAGCGTCAAATTTTCTCACTCCTGGCGCAGAACCCGCCTATCCTTTGCGGCATTTCCATTTCGTTCTAATTGAAGCAGTTAAGCGTCGAATTTTCCCACTCCTGGCGCAGAACCCGCCTATCCTCTCTACTGTTGCCTGTTCGTCCTAATTGATGCATTTGAGACTAAAATTTTTCGTTCCTGACGCAGAACCCGCCTGTCCTCTACAGCCTTTCCATTTCGTTCTGATTGAAGCAATTGAGGGTCAAATTTTCCATTCCTGGCGCAGAACCCGCCTATTTTCTGTAGCCTCTCCCGTTTGTTCTGTGAAAATGCACCTGCCATATAGGCATTTTGAAATATTCAACATAAACGACGCTTCAAGGTGAATAAAATTTTATAAATATCTTTGACTGATAAAAGAGTCGTTTATCGAGTAATGAGATAGGGTGAAATGTGGAAGAAGATACCGTGCACGTGTGAGTTAAAAACACAATTTAAAATAATCCATCGTCTATGCCCATTACCTATGGTACCTCCACCTATCTATCTACTTTATATAGAAAACGCAATCAACTAAATAACTGGTCCTCTTTGAAGCTTCATTCATCAATTTATCTGTAAAGCTAAAGAGTGAAAAACAAAGCGCGAGGATAAAAAGGCCCTACGAAAAGAAATAGCCTTCGAGCCGCCTACTTCATCATACATATTAAACGTATTTTTCCATTTATTGCCAGCTCTCGGCTCGACTGATGTTCGCTGCTGTGCGGTGTGGTAAGATAGAAAGTACCAAAAAGCGAGTCGTATTTTTGCCAGCCATGGTGAATGAATTACGTTAGCGAGCGGACGAAAAATTTATGAAAAGAATGTTTTTCATTTCACTGAGTGACTAAAGCTAATGCTTCTCTACCTGTCTATGCCTATCTCGGCATCAGTAGTCGTTGTATTTCGCCGAGTAAATCAACATAAGCTCTTTGCAGAGAGACGTTCTTACGTATCGAAAGAAAGCAACTGCACAGAACTGAAGATGTTTCGAGTGAACATTTTTTTTTCTTTTTCAGCTCGTGGCTCGATATATTTACGTAGGCGCGGTGTATTAAATAAAAATCAAAAGCGTATTTGCGTTTTTTGGTTGGAAACTACTTTAATTACTTTTCCAAGCGATGGTGTTCGTCCTATGGTGAGAGCTCGTCCTGTGACAACGACCAAGACGTCGACGTCGAGACTCTCTCTCAGCTCGCTAGAATATTTATGCAAACGAGCTTCTCCGTTGATTTTTGGCAATTAAAATTAAATTTACGTGTTACCTCGTTCACGTCGGTCGTCGTTGAGCGTTTTCTTCGTCGTTGTCGTCGTCGTCGTCGCGACAACCAACGTATATACGATGATAAATTTTACAAAATTACCTCGAATTATACACCGCAAGTCGCAACTAAGCGTGTCCGAAAAACCCTACATCAAAAGTATCTCTTCTGTATGGGCATCGCCGAAAACACGAGTGGTTTTTTTAAATCATGCAGAAGTATAACGAATATATGGGAAATTGTGTTTGGAATATGTATAAGGTACACACACAGTCACACATACCTACACGTGAAACCGCATTCAAAAGATTACAGAATCGTGAATGCGAACTGAAAAAGATACCCATTCTATGTATTATTATGTTCGTATTCGTATATGAAGTTATAATAGGATGAGAGCGAATTTCCAGATGATTATTTTCGTTTTTTTTTCAAAAGTTGACTGAAAGGAGCGAGATAGAATAAAAATCACGCAACTTTTGAAATAAGTATCCAGCTTATTAAATTAAAACTACCGAAGTAGGTGACCCGAGAGCACACTTCGTTTTCACTTTTTGAAGATCTCGTGTCTCGTTAAATAATGTGATACAAAAATTTTTGGAAAATGCCCTTTTATAGCCATTGAAAGAGGATCTCAAAACACAATTTTTGAGAAAATTGCGAGAAAAAAATTACTAAAATTTATTCTATTATCGCTCAGACGTGAATGGATCTTAGTTCAACATCAAAGTACATAGACATACCTACAAATGAAAAGTGCCAAGAGGGATCCCTTTCGGTTCTCACCGATTTAAACACGAAATAAAAATCTACCAAAATTCTGCCAAATAGGTAGCTTTTTGCTTCCCTTTCCTCCAGAAAAATCTAGAGGACCTTGGCCACTTGATCCGTATATTAATGTAGATAGGTATACCTAAAAAGGCGTAGTGCCCAAAAAAGTCCTTTTCAATAGTTAGCTCTTCTTCAAATTTGAAACGACTGCTGGATTGATAAATATTGATTTATTGTATCGATTTGGAACAACCAATAGAGTTTTTAGATATTCTAGTTTTTGAATTGTCAAAAAGCCACACTTTTCGTCTCATTCTATAAAGCTTACCGCAATTAAGAAAAATCACACCTAGGTACAATAATGTACATAAAAAAAACTCACTTTTGGTCAGCAAACTTTGAAATTGCAGAAAAAACTTTCACTTTTTTTCCAAATTCAAAAAAAAAACTCTCGCGCGTTGAGCGCCAGAAGACCGACTTTTCGTAAAATAAAAATCTTTTACGAACGAATTGATCCACTATTTTTAAAAACATTCATTCGGGAACGATTTTTTTCGTATAAAGTGACTCGTTCGCGAACGAATGGATTCGTATCAGTGACTCGTTCGCGAACGAATCGATTAGTATCAGTGACTCGTTTGCGAACGAATCGATTCATATAAGGGACTCGTTTGCGAACGAATGGATTGGTACAAGTGACTCGTTCGCGAACGAATCGATTCGTATAGGTGACTCGTTCGCGTACGAATCGATTCGGTTTAGGTGACTCGTTCACGAACGAATCGATTCGTAAAAGTGATTTGTTCGCGAACGAATTGAATTTTTTATTGAATCATTCGCGAATGAATTGAATAATTTGCTTGTGAATCGTTCGCGAATGAATTGGTTCGCTCAAGTGAATCGTTCACGAATGAATTGGTTCGCTCAAGTGACTCGTTCGCGAATAAATTGGTTCGTTAAAGTGACTCGTTCGCAAACGAATTGACTCGTAAAAGTGACTCGTTCGCGAACGAATGGATTGGTACAAGTGACTCGTTCGCGAACGAATCGATTCGTATAGATGACTCGTTCGCGTACGAATCGATTCGTAAAAGTGATTCGTTCGCGAACGAATCGATTCGTAAAAGTGATTCGTTCGCGAACGAATTGAATTTTTTAGTGAATCGTTCGCGAATGAATTGAATTTTTTAGTGAATCGTTCGCGAATGAATTGAATAATTTGCTTGTGAATCGTTCGCGAATGAATTGGTTCGCTCAAGTGAATCGTTCAGGAATAAATTGGTTCGCTCAAGTGACTCGTTCGCGACTGAATTGGTTCGTTAAAGTGATTCGTTCGCGAACGAATCGATTCGTAAAAGTGATTCGTTCGCGAACGAATTGAATTTTTCAGTGAATCGTTCGCGAATGAATTGAATTTTTTAGTGAATCGTTCGCGAATGAATTGAATAATTTGCTTGTGAATCGTTCGCGAATGAATTGGTTCGCTCAAGTGAATCGTTCAGGAATGAATTGGTTCGCTCAAGTGACTCGTTCGCGACTGAATTGGTTCGTTAAAGTGACTCGTTCGCGAACGAATTGGTTCGTTAAAGTGACACGTTCGCGAACGAATTGATTCGTTTAAGTTACTTGTTCGCGAACGAATCGATTTATTCATTAATTTTTGGTGAATCGTTCACGAACGAATTGAATAATTTTTGGTGAATCATTCGTGAACGAATTGATTCATAAGTTGAAGAATTGGTCAATTTGTTCGCGATTTCTTCTCTTTCAAAAAATTAATCAATTCGTTCATGAATGACTCCCTTGAATGAATTAATACTCTCACAAGCCAACAAATACAAAACTCTAACTCATACTCCATTTTTAAACTTTCGAGTCGTGTGGTGATGGTTTCGAATTACGTATTCTGAAGCTTTCATGCAAATTTTCGGATTCTCCAGTTTTCAAATCAAGCTTGTAAATAAAGTAAAAATTAAATCCAGTGATTACAAAAAACTCTGTTTCACACTTTTCGTGACCCTTTTGATCGATTTTAGGCCAATTTTTCAATTTGTGCCGGGTTTAAATCCAAAATGTTCTCCAATAATAATTATTAGAAAAAAAAATGCTTGAAACATACTTCTAAAGAGTCTCTTGTTACTGATATACGTACTTTGTCGTGTTCTATCGATTCTTCTTTCGGGTGGTTCGGATATACTTTCATTGAGAGTTCAAGATTGAAGGCACAAAATCCTTAAATCTTTAATCCATCGTAGTCTCTTTAACTTTGAAGGGGGAGGGAGTTATCTCGACCACCGGAAAATTTTTTGAACCGGATAAAAGCATATATTTTACGCTATTTTTGAACCTTTGAATCGATTTCAAACGGCTTCAAAGCGTTTTGAGCCATTTTGAAGCCTCCAGCAGATTTTTTAAACTCGAAATTTCCACAAAGCTTGAGCCAATAAAGTTGATATGTGTACTGCATCGTGTCTATAAAAGCGAACTGAAGCTAAAATTTACTTTTTTATCCAATTTGAACACGTTGAGTGGAGTTTGGAAGTACCTAGTATTGAATGCTTGTAAGAGAAATAAATCCACACAGCAGCTGAGGAGTGTAGACTGCCATTCTGGGCAAATAAATTTGTAGCCAGTGCAACATGCATTGAACTTTGATTTTTTGAAACGAAGATCGATGGAATGTTTTTGAATTTTGATAAGCCAAGATTTTTGAATCTAGACAAAGAAAAAAAATACCAATAAAATAGCCATAAATGTAATTTTTTTTTAATATCTCGAAACTCTTTTATTCAGGGAAAAATTTCATATGTCCTGATTGAAAACTCAACCCTCATAGCTGGGCCGGTTTGAAACCATGAAACTCGAAAAATTCCAAATAATCTCGAAAAGGCGAAGAAACTCGTTTCATACAAAAAATATAACAGATAAGCCCCGACCTCGATAAAGGATTATGACCTTTAATGTAGAAATGAATCACAGCGAAAAATTCAGCAAAATCAAAAAACCACTCGTTGTAATTTTCAAAACAAAAGCGTGTCGGAAATTCTTTAATTTACTCGAATCGAATATTTGCTATTTGTGTACTTACCGGTTCACTGCGTTCTTATAATTACCATTACAAAAAATATTATAGAGTCGAATTACTCGAGCACAGAGGTACGAGAAGGAGCCAGAGTAAAGGGTCATTAAACGAAAAGATTTCGTTGAAAATAAAAAAATCTCCATCGTTCTTATACAAACATAACAAACTAAAAAGGGATAAGTTACTGCTTATTAGTTTAAATTAACTTATACTTATATACTCGAAGCTTTGCAAAATCTGCATCGTCGCTATACGAGTTAGTACAGAATGGAAAAGTTGTTGTTTATCGAAACTTCTTTATCGGTTGGAAATTAGTAATAAAACGACTCTTTTTGAATAATTTAGCTTAATTGAGCGAGAGTTCGCTTCGCGAATACACGAAATTATGCCCGTTGCGTTGGTATAACCTTAGATACATACTTTCGTAGCCTACACACAACGATAAAAATAATTGAAAAATTTCGCTCTCCGTTCTCAAAAGTTTCTAATTTTAATTAAAAATTATTCGCGGTAATTTGTTTGGCCTTTTATTTGACGGGTAAAGGTTGCCTCTTTTGATACGACGATGCTCATTTTTTTTTACATTTCGTTCATTTTGACAAAAAAAAAACAAACGTCAATTCGAATGAATCTTTTGGAGAATGAACGATTGAATCATTTTGCAATAGAAAACGACTCCAGATGACCACGAATACCCAATACCCATAACTAACCAATCTCGTATTCAGAAATACAAAAAGCACCTCTTGTCAGATAACTAAATACCCGACTCGAAGAGTTTGCTGATTTATTATGCCCATGCTCAACCATCCAGTCACTTTATATACAGCAACAATACCTCGAATCAAACCGAAAATACTATACGAATGTTTAAAATTTTCCTGTAGCTTATCGTGTACGTTTGCAATAAAAAAAAACAACGAATCACATGCACACGGTTTTTGTTCAACAATCGACACAAAATACAAATACAACCTTTATCAAACTGGAAATTCGTACTACGATATCTGGTTAAATTCATCACGTAACACCTGCGTCCTTTTACGATAAATATTTTATTTTATTTTATTTTTTTTATTTTACAATAATTTAGGTCTCTCCAACAGCTAAAGCCAATTACAGGAGAGACCATTTATAATTAAAGAGATATGACTAAGATTTACTCCAGAGAAACAAGCTTGAGAAGTACAAAAATACAAAAGCAGGCAAAAAGGAGAGAAAAAAAAACAAAAACAAAAAAAAACAAAACAAAAAAAAACAAAACAAAAAAGAAAAAAGTAATATCTATAAAAGTAGTTCTTTCTAGTTTCTATCTAAAGAGAATGTAAGAAGTAGGCAAAGAAGTATAACACCAGAAATACTTATAAAAAAGAAAAGAAAAAGAAAACATAGAGAACTAAAGAAAAATAAGATACAGAACATGAAATGGCTCACAAACGGCCCCCACTGCACCCCCACTCCTACTCCCATGCCATCCCCACCACACGCCTGAAAGCAGACCTACCCATACTAAAAATATCAGCATCTGCACACCTACAGAGGAAGTCGTCAGAGATACCCATGATGTTGTTCATAGGAGATACCTTCATCCTAAATGTGTTGTAGTTGTTTAAGGAGAATATTTTTTTCTGCCTGGAGTGGATTTTTGGGGCCCAGAAATTGATTTTTCCCAATAGGTTACTGTCATTTATGTTGCAGTGGATAAGATCATACAGAAACATCAATGCAATTGTTTCTCTTCTTTTTTCTAATGGATCCACTTCAAACCCTTCCAAAAGTTCTTTTTGGTATAAGTCATAAGGATAATATTCAAAAGTCTTCAAATATAGGTACTTCAAAAATCTAGTTTGAATTTTTTCAAGCTCTTTTATAAATTTTTTAGTATGAGGGAACCAAACTAGTACACCAAACTCCAGAATTGACCTTATGAAGGAGAAGTATAGGACTTTAAGTGTACTTATTCTCTTGAAGTGCACAGAATTTCTGACAACAAAATAGGCCATCCTCCTTGCCCTTGCTATCACAATGTTAGTGTGATACTTGAAAGTAAGTCCCACATCAAGGTATATACCCAGGTCCCAAACAGTAGTTAAACGACAGAGTTCTTCCCCACTAACTGTGTACTTATACTCCAAGAGAGTTTTTTTCCGAGTAAATGTCATTGTTGCACATTTAGAAACATTAAGGGGCAGTTTGTTCTCATTACTCCATTTTACGAACATATCCAAATCTGCTTGAAGACCCTCACAATCCTTTATATCTTGGATTTTCTTGTATATCTTAGCATCATCAGCGAACAGCTCTATTTCAGAATTAGTTATCACAGATGGCAGGTCATTTACGAATAAAAGAAAGAAAAGGGGACCCAAGTTGGAACCCTGGGGAACACCTGATGGACAGGAGTAAATACTAGATGTTTTATTTTTGTAAGAGACATATTGGGTTCTACCATTGAGATAAGACCAGAACAAATTACACAATTCACTGGAGAAACCAAGTCTGGCCAGTTTTTGGATCAGTACCCTATGGCTGACACTATCAAATGCCTTTTTAAAATCTGTATATACCGCATCTACTTGAGCACCACCATCTAGGGAGCTTAGGCTGTATTCGACAAAGTTCATCAGATTTGTGCTAATGGATCTACCCTCAACAAAGCCATGCTGGTTCGCTGAAATAATATTCTTAATTTTAGGATATAGTCTGCCGTATATCACCATTTCAAACAGCTTTGCCGGTATAGGAATTAATGAAATAGGCCTATAATTGATAACATTTCCTAATGCCTCTTTTTTAGGAACAGGAATGACTTTTGAGCATTTCCATCCAGTTGGGAACTTGCTCCTCTGGATTATCAAATTGAATATATAGGTAAGGGGCTCAATCAGAAATTCTCCCACTCCTTTGTAGACATACGAGGGTACATTGTCTGGTCCTAGTGAGTGTTTAATTTTGAGCTTTGAGACAGCAAGATCAACTTCTTTCACATTTATGTTTTTGATAAATACTGAGGCATCTACTCCTGGGAGGGTTGAATCACACACTATGTTGTCAATATTATCATCATCATCTTTTATATAGACTGACTGAAAGAATTCGGCAA
Source organism: Planococcus citri (assembly GCF_950023065.1). NCBI lineage: Eukaryota > Metazoa > Arthropoda > Insecta > Hemiptera > Pseudococcidae > Planococcus > Planococcus citri. Next base: position 8,600,695 of record NC_088681.1, read on the forward strand.
ATGAGTTAGCAACATCATCTCCTTGTCTCTCTATTCCATGGATATCAACCATAATATCAACATAGTCATTTTTAGAGATTCTTTTTGCATTTACTTCTTTCCAAAAATTTTGAGGATTAGCATTATAATTCTGTTCAAGTCTAGAATTGTAGTCCTCAAGAGCAACTCTAGTCATATTTTTTGTTTCCTTTCTTAGGCTTTTAAACTTCTCCTGGTGCTCTAGCAGGCCAGTTTTGATAAACAACTGTCTGGACCTCTCTTTATCTTTCAATTTTTTAATAATCTCCCGACTGAACCAGGGGGGATATTTTGGCCCATTTCCTTTTTTCTTTTCCCTAAAACACGGTACATGGCAGGAAATTATTTCGCCTATTACATTTGAGTAGAATTGCTCTGCCTGATCTACCTCAGTTAATTCGTATAGGTCATCCCACTTAAAGTCCCTAAATGCACAGTACAGTCCCAAAAAGTCGGCCTTGGCAAAATTTAGCCTATAAAAATCCCTGGAGCAATGCTTCTTAGCTTTTGGAACTCTGTGGTGGGGTATTTTAACCAACAGGGGAGGATGGTGTGAATCTTCTCTTTCTAACAGGGACTCTACTCTCTGTACAGAGACTAGGGGTAGACTGGTGATGACAAGATCCAAAAATTTGCCATGAGCGTTAGGGACTGTGTTCACCTGTTCAAGTTGACCCACCTGGATGAATTCTAGCATGTCTCGGACTTTACTGTTATAGGTGTGCTGCTGAGATAGCTTATACTCTGATATGTTAAAATCGCCTAGTATAATTTTGTTGCACTGGCAGAGAGTTGGGGAGAAGGAAATAGCATCGTATATGGTTTGGTGGATAGATCCTGAGGTAGTGGGAGGAATATAAAACGAACCTATGTATGTATCATGGAAAGTGTTAGGCATCCTTACCTTTACCCAAACACACTCATATAATTCACTGTCAAACTCCTGAAATGCAACACCCACAGAAGTGATGGTATTCCTCACTGCAACGAGCGTCCCCCCTCCACGACCTGGGCCACCTCGATCCTTCCTATATACCCTGTAATTACTATCGAATATTTCAGTAGTGTAAATACCATCATGTAGCCAGGTCTCAGTTATAACTACTATGTCATACATGTGCTGTAGGATGGATAATCAAAATTCTGTAAGCCTCGTACGGATTCCCCTTACATTTTGATAAAAGCACGTTATTTCACTTTCATTCATAATAACAACCATTCATAAAGAACATGAGAGACAGAAGGTGATGCAGTCTAGCAGGGGAAACGACTCAACTCGGTGATACAAGGAGAGCACGAGCAGGCCAACGAGTGTGGGTGGGCAGGAGACGCAGGGGGGAGGCAGGAGCGCAAAAGTGAGCTGCACATTGAGAACCAAGAATATTTCATCTGTATAAAAACTACGTAACTTAAAAATACTTATATTAGATAGCTAATTGAATAAACAAACGGTATCAGATGTTATGAGCGTACTAATACCCAAGTAAAAGTTAACTTGAACTGTTGGCATCTGTTTGATGTGCCTGTGCCGTTTTCGCCGTGTCGATGTCTGCTTCTTTAGAAATATATACTGGCCGAGTATTCAATTCTTTCCATGCCATTATTTTCCCATCACGAGTCGAAACACGTTTGAAACCGAACTCCGTTTTTAAGATAAGCGCCTTCCTGTACAAGATAGCGCGGTGTTTCGGCAAGTGTTCATTAACGAATATGTGGTGTTTATTTTGAAAGCCGAGGTCCAACGAGGTGAGTCTCTTCTTGCGACACTCTCGTATAAATATATTTTTTTGGTTGCGCCTCACAAATTTAACAACTATGTTAGGTGGATTCTGCGTAGCTTTCATACTAGGGAGACGATGACTTATATCTATATCACTCACCGACAATTCAATACCTGCTTTTTCGGCAAGAGAGAGTACAATGCTATCTGTTGACTCCTTGGGGAGGAAGGGGATTCCTTGTATTATCAAATTGTTCCGCCTCGTGTAAGCATCGTTATCTTGTTCATAGGTCGACCTTGCGGCTTTTTCCGCAGCTAATTCATCGCTCAACGTTTTATTTTTACCCTCTAAGCTCACCTTATCTGCACTCAAGTCTTTCACCTGCTGTTCCATTTCGTTGAGGATGCGCCAGCCTATTCGCTTTCGCCGAATATTTTCATCAAACGATACCTATACTACCGTACAATTTCAGTAAACAGCATTTTTTGCGAAATTTTTAACCTAGTGATGAATTTTACAACCAAATTCCATACCCCCTAATGCTACCTTCGTTGAACGAAACTTCAAAACATGAAATATTTTGCCAAGGTTGAGATACCTGCCATTTATATTGCGTGAATCAACTCGCCATAAACGTAGCTCCGAAATCGCTGTTATGCGATGAAAATATCTTTAAAAAGTTTTCCTTTCGCCTTTAGCTTATATAGCTTTGTTCGTGGCCTGCGTTTGTGCCTGTATATATACGAAATAATCCTAAAATATTCGAATCGCTTTATAACAATTCACGTCACGAATAGACCAACAGGCTTTTTCCTCTACACAAAACGCAAACACCTTAAACGTCGCGTATTTAATTACGTCACCGATGCTGCTGCTACGAGTTGCTTTTTCGAGTTAGTTCATTTTCCTTCTTCGTGATGGTGGTGGTTCTGAGGTCTCACGAAATTGATCTTTTTGCCCAGAAAGCTATGTATTTACGGACTATATACGATAGCTAGAGCTATGGTAAGGTAACCCAAACAATGTGTAAGCGTGTAAGATCGAATAGAATAGATATATTCAAACGACGTTTTTGGTAGTTGTAACTTATTCTTATTAGAAATTTTTTTTTGCTCATTTTCCTCTCGTTTTGCGTACTTGGGTATATTTTACTCATTTGCTGCTCGCGTAAGGCATAATTCATTAATAATATAGGTAAACCTTTTATATTCCGGTTGAATAGCACGCGAACACTTTCATAAAATACGAATATTATTTACTATTGAACACGGTAGCTAGTTATGTAATCACGACGACGATTTATGAAAAAAAGAAACAAAAAAAAAAACGTGAAAAATAGTACCGTTTTATTTCCAAGATCAGGGAATCATACGTACCTAGCTTTTAGTTTGATTTGTGAAAAAAATGATTCATATATATGTACGTTATTCAAACATGTTGCCTACTTTAAATTTGACTCGTTAAAGTGATGAAAGTTTCACTGAAAATCATATTTCAAAGGCATTTTGATACTCATGGGATGATCAACTGCATGGTCAGTTTCCCCACCCCTCTCCCCTTTCTTCCCCATTGAAAAGTAGGCATTGTATATCCTCGAGCCGAAATATTCGAAGTTTCAAAATTCTGCAAAGTAACCTTTTTTGCTCTCCCTCCTCCCCGCCCCAAAAAAATGTAGAGGACTTCGGCCACTCAGTCTTATATGAACGCTGAAGCTTGATCTGCACTCTATGCTTGACCCCTCGAATCGATTAGAAATCCATTTGAACCAATTTTGAGCAGTTTGTGGAGACTTCAGCAGATATTTGACGATTGAAATTTCCATAAAATTTTACCCAATGAAGTTGAAAAACTAACATTTTTTACATCCCGATTTCAACACGCTGATTGGACTACAGATTTTCACATTTACTTTTCGATTTAGTTCTCGGTTTTTGATCAAATTTATGTTCAGAACTTTCTAGTCAATTTTCAGATTTTACTTTCAATTTGACAGTTTTTGAGTTAAATTTTGGTGTTTTAATTCATTTCCAGTTTTTGATTAAGAAGGTATGTACCATTGTACCTACCTATAATAGTAGTTTCAGAATTTTCAATTTTTTTTTTTCATTTTTGGATTTTATTTCATTCCCCGAGTTAGTTTTTGATTTTTTTGATTATCAATTTGTTTTCCATATTTAGCTTTATGTTCATTTCACCATTTTATTTCCATTTTTTGATCCAATATTTTTGATCTTGAGAATTTTCAATTTTATTGGGGTTTTTAGAGTTTCGATTATTGCTTTAAAGTTTTTTGGTTTGTAGTTTTTCGTTTCATCATTTCCAAAGTTTGATAACATTTCAAAATTTTGATTTTGTTTTCAATGTTTTTGGTTTCAAGAGTAGGCTATAAGTAAGTACATTTTCAGCCACTGATCTTATTTTCAGAGGTAGCAGCCTTACAATTCACTTTTTGATTCCACTTATGGGTTTTAATATAATTTCCTGAATTTTATACCTATTCAATTTCCAGCTTTTGTCTTCAATGTTGGTTTTTGATTAGATTCTCATTTTTTTTTTTTTGTGGTTTCATTCATCTTATTTCAAATTTTCTATTTCTTTCCATAGTTCTCTGATTTATTCTAAGTCACTGAGATTAATTTTCCGAATTTCTCAATTTTACATTTTGCTTTTTGATTTCATTGTCAGTTTTTGATCTGATGTCCAAAATTTTCTATTTAAGTATAAATTTTCAACTTTATGTTGATATTTTATTTCTGCACTTCCAAAATTTTGATGTTCATTTTTTCTACTTTTCAATTTTTTTTTCAAGTTTTCGATTTTTTTTGGTTTTTCGTTATCACATTTTCACTTTTTTACTTTATTTTCAAGTTTTTTCATTCATTTCCAATTCCATAGTCGTTGTTTTTATTGTCACTGTTTGATTTGATTTTAAGTTTTTTGTCCAATTTTCGGAATCTCTAAATTCATTTTTCTGTTTCATTTTTCCATTTTTTGATTTCCAATAATTTTCCATTACATTTTTAGTTTTCTAAGTGTTTTGTTCCGATTTTCTATTTTATTTTCATAATTTTCGGTTTCATATTCTGAAGATTACAATTTAATTTTCAGAGTTTTCAGTTCCAGTTTTGGGTCATTCCATGTCAACTCAACCAAAAAAAGGCGATTTTGAAAGTCATGTCTTTCGATTTCGCTCAAATTTTTTTACAATATCTACCCACCTAGTAGGTAAGAAAGCCGCAATCAGTTTGGTCCCAGCCCCCTCAGGGGGCGGATGGGGGACTTCCATTATTTTCACATTGTCTCGAGGTACTCAACTTCAGCAGCCCATTCCTCCAAAACTATGATACTTTGATCAAAACTGATTTCACAGTTCGAAAGAGCATTGAATTTCGAACTTTTTAAGCATTTTGAAATTTTCAAAAGTTGAAAGTTGAACCAACTTTCAATTTGAAAGTTCAAATTTCAAAATGGCGCTGTAAGTGAGAGCTACCATTTATTGATACTTTTTCGAAGTATTCAAGTTTCGAGATGGAACTCTTGACGGAGGGGGAGCACCCCCACCCCCAATTTTGGGTGAAACTTTCGAAAGAAAATCTGGGGCATATGATATATCGAATTGTATGTTTTCAGCGACGCTGAACACGAATATGACGTTAGATTTTTGATAGGACCCCATCCACGGCACCCAGCACCTCCCCAAAGGGGTAAAAGTTCAAAAAAGTGTTTTGTTCGTGCGACACATGGAATAATATGTTTTTGGTGACGCTGAACACGAATATGACGTCAGATTTTTTATTGGACCTCATCCACGGCCCCCAACAATTTTTTTGGACTTTTACCTATGGGGGAGGTTCTGGGAGCAATGGGTGAGGTCGATTTAAAAAACTATGGCTATATTCGTGTTCAGCGATATCGAAAACATACTATTTCATGTGTCACACAAATGTTACCATTTTTTGAGGGGGACCCCCTTTGGGGAGGTGCAGGAGGCCGTGGACGGGTCAAATCAAAAATCTGACGTCATATTCGTGTTCAGCGTCACCAAAAACATATTATTCCATGTGTCGCACGAACAATAAAACACTTTTTTGAACTTTTCCCCCTCTTTGGGGAGGTGTTGGGGGCCGTGGATGGGGTCCTATCAAAAATCTAACGTCATATTCGTGTTCAGCGTCACCGAAAACATACAATTCGACATATCACATGCCCCAGATTTTCTTTCGAAAGTTTCACCTAAAATTGGGGGTGGGGGTGCTCCCCCTCCGTCAAGAGTTCCATCTCGAAACCTAAATATTTCAAAAAAGTATCAAAATGTACATCTATGGAAATTTTTTCAAAATTTTAAATGGTAGCTCCCACTTACAGCGCCATTTTGAAATTTGAACTTCCAAATTGAAAGTTCAACTTTCAACTTTTGAAAATTTCAAAATGCTTAAAAAGTTCAAAATTCAATGCTCTTTCGAACTGTTAAATCAGTTTTGATCAAAGTATCATAGTTTTGGAGGAATGGGCTGCTGAATTTGAGTACCTCGAGACAATGTGAAAATAATGGAAGCCCCCCATCCGCCCCCTGAGGGGGCTGGGACCAAACTGATTGCGGCTTTCTTACCTACTAGGTGGGTAGATATTGTAAAAAAAATTTGAGTGAAATCGAAGGACATGACCCAAAAACGTTGGTTGAGTTGACATGGAATGACCCTTTTAACATTTCTCTTTCTATAATTTCATTTTCAGTTTTTGATCTCATTTTCAGAATTTATGATTTCATTTTGGAAATTTTCTATTTTATTTTTTTCATTTTCCAAGCCTTTGGTAATGACCTTATTTCAATTTTTCTTTTCGTTTTCAGATTTTGTTGAATAATTTTTGGGTTTCAATTTCTTTATAAGTATCTCCAATTTTTCCTCAGTTTTACTTCCATTTTTCAACATTTTCGGTGTTTGAATCAATTCAAGTTCCTTTTTCAATGTCAGTTTCCTATTTATTTTTTAGTTTCTTACTTTACTTTCAAAATTATCACCTTTATTGTAGTTTTTGATTTCAAATTGAGTTTTTTAAAAAGTATTTTGTAGTATTTTCAGTTCAAGTTTTTGATTTTCAGTTCTAGAATTCTCAAGTTCATTTTTAGGTTTTATTTTCAGTGTTCGATGCTACGACACCTTTATTTTTAATTTCATTATAAACTCACAAAACGAAATTAGCAATTTAAAATAAATTTGAAAACTGAAACTAGAATTGAAAGTGCAGGAATTGATATCTACTTATCAAAAACTGAAAATGAAATGAAAATGAAAAATTTTGAAAATGAAATTAAATAAGAAACAAAATCAGAAATTGAGGGTCAATTGTGAGGCAGTCCTACGACGCGATGACTACCCGACTTCGGACCCGAAGCTTTCAGAAGTGCAAATGATCAAATAGGTACATATGTTCGGACAGTGTCCAAGTTACAGGCATTAAAATTTGACAGCCAACGTTGACGTGCAGGCACTTCGACACGTGCATTAGCTTTACTCATGTGGTTAATACGGTTTTCATCGATATACCACGAACCAAGCGTAGGTTTTCGGTTCATTCGTCGAGATTTTTTTATTTTTATTTTCGTTGACAGATGTGTAAGTAACCACGCATTTACTCGTTTTTCTCATTTTTCTCGTTTATATCGACAAACGAAAATCCTCGCGAAGGAGTACGAGTACGAGTACGTATGTACGTATAAGTGAGCACTTTGGGTGAGCGACGAGGGCGGTGTGTAATCGAATTTAACCAGAGCTTATACAGCGTATGGTATGGTAGCGTTTTAAGACGAATTTTTACGTGTTATTAACGGTAATCCATCAAAATTCGACGGCTTCAGTATTAAAATCTCATTCGAACAACGTTAAAAAGATAATTTATCATAAGTTTGTTTTTGATTTCGCTTATACGAATTTTTTCTCACCCCCTCCCCTCCCTCCCTCGTCGAACGTGTGCACAGCATCAGCATATGAACATACCTATACTCACTCAATACTGCAACCAGTATGCGCGAAATTGTTGTTCTTATCTCTTATTCACTTATCCGTTAAATCCTTTAACACGGGCGCAGATTGTTTGATGATGTAGAGGTGTATGCCATGAATATTAATAATGTTTTCGCTGCAGCGAACAATCTTTATTGTAGGTACGCGCTTAAACATTTCTCATATCAAGTAACCTGACAGCTTTTGGATGCGAGCCTATTTTTAAAGTGAAGATTATACGCCAATACCGTTTTGCTTGATATCTTTTGACATGAGTGTGTTTTTGGGTGAGCTCCTTTCGTACTCATCGTATTCGCGTACCATATATCGTACCTTTTACCTACGTATGCGTAATATGTAATGTAGGCTTCTCCTACCCTGATGCCTTTTTGTTGCAGCACACGTCGTTCGAAGAGCATGTGTGTATGTTTGAGCTTTTCCTCATATTCCTCATCTTGTGCTAGTCTTCTTGGCACCTCGAACCTCGCTTCGATCATCTTTTCTCTAATGACAGCCCTGCGTCAGCTGTTTGCTCCGAGAATGGGTATTTAATTGCGTATACGAGAATGTAACGAAAGTGAAAATGTACGTACTGTAGTTTGCACGCTTTGCTATGGTTTTTGCTACCTCCTTTAGATACGCTGCTTTACCTTACTGAGTGATTTAGTCGACGTGATGCGTGTATTTTCCGCCAGTCAGCGAATTAGATTACCTATTACGTGCGAAAAACGAGAATTCAACAGTCGAGTCAAATGAGCATTCATATGCGAGAGATTTCCTCAAAAATATGTAACACTTAACTGCAGTATGTGACTGTAACTGAAAATTAAATCGAAATCTTTGAAAGCAAAATTGAAAAAACAAAAACAGGCATTGAAATTGAAAATTATGAAAACTAAATTATTTTTAAAAAACTGAAAACGAAGTACGAAGTCTTGAAAATGAAATTCAGAACCAAGAGAGACAATTCGAAAAACTTTCATTTTCAGTTGTTGATTTAATGATCTGTCTTTAACATCATTTTGTGAAGCTACTATCGTTGGAATTTTTCAATTTTGCTCTTAAATTTGAAATTTCAGTTTTAGGCTTTGGTATTTTTAGTTTTTTGGACATACATTTTCAGAATTTCCCATTTCATACAGGGTCATCCAAAAAAGACTTTACCATTTCAAACGCGCGTATATAAGACAACAGTGCATTTTAGCGCCGATCTCTTGGCAGCACTGAATTCCTTGAAGAATTCCATTTTTAAAACACTCCCCACAAGGTCAGTTTGGTATAAACGTTCGGCTGCCAGAGCGATTTTTGTAAAAAAGTATATTTTTACATAAAAGCTCATTTTTATCATGTCACAACTTTTGAAAATCGAAAGCTTGGGTACTGAGCAAGAAAGTTTTATGAAAAAGTTCAACTGTCCGCGTGGAAAGAAGCCAGAGAGACCCAAAATAAACATCCTCTCCATAAAATTCAACAAAAAATGAATTTTGGTGACGTGCTCGATAATCAGTTCAGTGCAGTAAAGTTGAACTGAAAAAAAGTCGAGCACAACTTGCACGATATGAAATTCGTGATGAAACAAGAGGAATATCGGTGATGTTCTGCGCAGTACATCATTCTATGAAGAAATTCATTTCCAAAGCATTCCCCAATTCACTACATATCACAGATATTCCGTTGTTTTCTCACAAATTTCAAATCGTGCAAGTTGTGCTCGACTTTTTTTCAGTTCAACTTTATTGCACTGAACTGATTATCGAGCACGTCACCAAAATTTATTTTTTGTTGAATTTTATGGAGAGGATGCTTATTTTGGGTCTCTTAAAGCTCTTTAATACAAGTATGGAAATAGATTATGCTCTTAAGAAAGTCTTAGCATTTTACGTATGTGTTACGTTCTGCGCATGGCAGGTTGGTGTCGTCACGCAGTCGAGCAACCAATGGGGTGCAACGTTGTAAAGTGTGACAGATTTGATGCGTGCGCAGTACCTAAAACTTACGTAAAATTCTAAGACTTTCTTAAGAGCATAATCTATTTCCATACTTGTATTAAAGAGCTTTAGGGTCTCTGTGGCTTCTTTCAACACGGACAGTTGAACTTTTTCATAAAACTTTCTTGCTCAGTACCCAAGCTTTCGATTTTCAAAAGTTGTGACATGATAAAAATGAGCTTTTATGTAAAAATGTACTTTTTTACAAAAATCGCTCTGGCAGCCGAACGTTTATACCAAACTGACCTTGTGGGGAGTGTTTTAAAAATGGAATTCTTCAAGGAATTCAGTGCTGCCAAAAGATCGGCGCTAAAATGCACTGTTGTCTTATATACGCGCGTTTGAAAATGGTAAAGTCTTTTTTGGATGACCCTGTACAATTTTATACCTAGCTTTTTCAATTTCCGTTTTCAATTCTCGATTTCTGTTTTCATTTTTCAAGTTTTTTGTAATATTTGATTTCATTTTCACTTTTTGATTCCAACCTTTTTTCTCTCTAAGTTTTATGTTCAGTTTTTAATTTGAATTCCTGCTCTTTCAATTCCATTTTCATTTTCAAAAATTATTTTAAATTGCTGATTTCGTTTTATGAACTTCTGATTCTTATTTTATTTTTACTTACTCATAATTGAATCGGTCAGTGCAGAAAGGTAACAAGTCACATTTTTGAAAAAAATTTTTTTTGCGGAAATGGGGGTTTCAAAGTATGGCGGATCGACTGGTGATGTCAGATTTCCGCAAAACTGCCGGGAAAGTGGTATTTGGGCGCAGAAAAAGGGCGGTTCCGCATTTATGACTTTTTTGTAAAATTTTTTAAATTCCTTGAAAAATAACTAACATTTTTGAGAAGACCATTTTTTGAAATTTAAGTTAATCTCTGAACTGAAAAAGGATGAAAAAATTAACAACTTCGACAAAAAGTCTTAGAACTCAAGGGGTTTTTGGTCAATTTAAACGGGATAGCAGTCTAAATGATGTACTTAGATGTAGAATCAAGCCCCATTCGTGCCCGAGAAATTTCGAAAGAAATTTTGTCAATTCAGTGCAGAAAGGGTCTAAGTCCCATTTGTTTAGGCAGCAACAGCACTGGCGCACGTGAATATTTTTTTTTTGGAAACTGCGCTAAAAGTTGTGTCTTGGGGTCCTCTTTCAATGACCTTAAGCATGTTTACTGAAATTTTTTGATTTTTGAATGAATCAGTTTTTTGTTATTCCTGAAAAACGCAAAAATGGACTTATGCCCTTTCTGCACTGACCGATTCAATTTTAGATTTTACTCTCACTTTTTCATTTTACTTTCTCAACTTAATGAAATTAAGTGACATCGAACACTGAAAATGAAAGCTAAAAATGAACTTAAGAATACTGAAACAGGAAATTAAAATAGAAAAAAAATACTCAATTTGAAATCAAAAACTACAAAACAGTTGAGTAATAAGTAATTCTGAAGGCGAAGGCAGAAACTGAAAAATAAATAGGCAACCGAAATTGAGGATCGGTTCAAACACTGATAATTTGGAAAAATGAAAGTAAAATTGAGAAAAAATTAGAAGGACAGAGAAATTAAAACAAAAAAGTGATTCAAAAAAGTCTGAAAATGAAATGAAAAATATTGAAATAAGGCTGATAACAAAAACTTGAAACATGAAATTAAAAACAACTGCAAGGAATGAAATTGAAAATTCTCAAGATGAAATCCAAAACTGCAAATGAAATGGAAAATTCTGAAAATGAGATCGAAAACTAAAAATGAAATCAAAAAGTGAAAGTGAAAGTGAAACTGAAAACTTGAAAATTAAAATTAAAAGCCGAATATGAAACCGAAAAGTAGGTACGAAAATAAAATATAAAATTGAAAACGAAATAGAATACTAAAAATGAACTGATAAATAGAAAATCAAAAAATGGGAAAGTAAAATGGAAAAATGAGATTAAAAATTCTAATAACTGAACATGAAAATAAAAAATTCCAAAAATTGGATGAAAAACTGATAATTTAGTCGAAAAATGAAAATAAAATCGACAACTATGGAAAGAAATGAAAAATTGAAATGAAATGAAAACATGAAAATGAGATGATGAAAAACAAAAAAAAGCAAAAACTTGAAAAAGAATTTTGAAAAGTAAAAAAAAGAAATTAAAAATTCCGAAAGTGCGGAATAAATTAAATATTATTTATAATCGAATAGAACATTTTAGAGATAAGATCAAAAACTAAAAATGAAATCAAAAAGCGAAATGTAAAATTAAAAATTCTGAAAATTAGCTCAAATACTGAAAATAAAACCGAAAACTATGGAAAGGAATAAAAGACCTAAAACAGAATGAAAAAGTGAAAACGAGACCACGAAAAACAATCAAAATTCAAAAGCATGAAAAAGAAATTAAAAAGTAAAAAAAAAATGAAATTCACAATTTCGAAATTGCTCAAATCAAATAATATCAACATGAATTTAAAAACGTATGATTGAATAGAAAATTTTGGAGATGGGATCAAAAACTGAAAATGAAATAAAAAAATATAACAAAAAAATGTACAAGTAAAATTCTGAAAATTAAATCAAAGACTGACGAATAAAACCAAAAACTATGGAAAGAAAATGAAAATTTGAAATAAGATAAATGAGAGGACGAAAAACAGAAAGTAAAAAACATGAAAATGAAATTCAAAATTCCAAAAATTCAATCAAAAACCAAAATTGAACAGAAAATTTTGGAAATTGGAATAAAAACATGAATGACATCAAAAAGTGAATGTAAAACTGATAACTCTGAAAACAAAGCCAAAGGCTGAAAATGTATGCTTTGAAACCTAAAACATTAAAAACGAAATAAAAATTTTGGGATGTCATCAAACTCTGAAAATGAAACGAAAAACTAAAAATCAAAAGTTCTAAAAACAATGATGAAAGCAAAAAACACAATAAAATTAAAAATTCTGAAAATCCAAGAAATTGGATCGAAAAACCAAAATATTAAAATAAAATAGAAAAATGAATGTAAAGCTAAAAAAAAAAAAAAAACAAGAAAAAAATGACAAACAAATTGAACATTAGAAATTTTGGAAATAAAATCAAAAACTGACTCAGGGAATGAAAATAAAGCCAAAATTGAAAATGAAATCGAAAATATCAACATAATAATAGAGTAATCAAAAGCTACAAAATGAATCAAGAACACTGAAATTGAACTAAAAACTGTAAAATTCAAAGTAGAAACCGAATACTGAATAGAAATTCTGGAAATTCGATAAAATCGAATAATGAATGTGAAAACTAAAAACTCTGATAATAAAATTTACAACAATCAAGCTCAAATCTTTGAAAACTGAAATTCAAATTTAAAATGTAAAATAGAATCAAAAGCTGAGAATGAAATTAAAAACTAAAAGTGAAAAGCAAAAACTGAAAATCAAACCGAAAACTAAGACAAAAAAATTGACAACTTGAAAGAAAACCGAAACTGAAAATGCAAATGAAAATTCTGAAAATTACTATTGAATGCTTGCAAAACCCATATAGAAGATGAGAAGTGTAGACTGCCTTCTGAGTTCTGGATAAATAAATGTTGGACACAAAATATAGGAATGCCTTATGTTAGACTAATTTTTTGAGAGGGGGAGGGGGTGATTGAAATCCAGCGATGAAAAAGAGATCACAGATGTCAATTGCCATCAGTACATTATAATTTTAAGACTTTCTGCTCTCTCCCTCCCCCCACACAACAGATACCTATCATCATATAAACGATTAATTAAGTGCACTATAGACTATTTTGTACCTACTCACTCATACTTTTCGATATATCGAATAAATTCGCAAAAGAGCAATCTATCCTCAGAAGAAGAAAAAATACTCTCGGAATCGCGCAAAATTCATCTTCTTAATCGGAAGCTACGTTCTCAGGGAAATTGTTCTTCCGCCTTTGCAACTTCAATTTAGATAGTTGCTTCGTACCGGGTATTAAAAGTTTTCAAAACTATACATCATAGATAAGTTTACTTTTAGCAAGTAGAATAGGTAAGGTTATATTGTAAAGGGGAAAAAAATGATATTGATGAATGGACGCCGATTATCTCGAGGGAAATAATAGCTAATGGTCAAAGTTAAGGTAATTTTAATTCCGGGGAATCGAATATAGAGGTACCTATACCGTATAGTAAATTTAATATAAACTAAGTATACGTTTAATCATTACACGCGAACTAACCGCATATGATACGATTACGAATTATTGTGGAGCAGAAAATCTCGTATCAAATTATCTCTGGTATGCGAAAGGGTCTGAGTGGGAGGGCATCCCGCGATATGAAACGATTATTGGAGGAATATGTTCATATAGTATAAAGGCACTGGTATATAGGTATTTCTGCGAGAGAGATATGAAAACATCATCAACAGTGTTCAAACCATAGCCTATCTATAGAGACTATGAAGGTATATACGATGGTATGGTATATTCAAACCTGTGTACAAAAAGAGAGACGTCAGACGTTCTCTCGTACATCCTACTATGGTATACGTATTTTCGCGGTGAAAATTAGTACGACTACAGCCTTTGGTAGCCTGATAGGAAAAACGACTTGTTGCTTTAATTACTGTACTACACAGCTAGTTTTCGCGTATTTTACGTGGCTTTTAATGGCCTAGCGAGGCGTTTCGCTGCTTTTTTTCACTGTCCTTTTTTCTCCCTTCTTCATCCGCCATCCGCTTTCTTCTTTCAGTCTTCGCTATAACCGGTGTTGTAGGTATAGTAGGGCGACGCTGACGATGCGGTACCGCCAATGCTGTGTAATTAAATTAACGGCTTATTCGTTAATTTTGAGAAATTTCTCTTTTCGCGAAAGTTTAATAAAAATGCAAATATTGAATAGAGAGAGTCGTTTTTAAGTGCGCCGGTGGGAAATTTCCAACTTATTTAAGTTGTCGGTAAATATCCCCAACGTTGTCGTTTATTACGCGGGAAACATCTCATCGGCGTAATTCGGTCACGTACTTTTACGCTACGTTTAAGCTTCCTAATTTGCAAACCTTGAGGTATAATTCTAACGACTTTTTTCCAACTCGAAATTTTCATTTTTTTCCCCTCCTCTTTGTAGCCGGTAGTATATTCTTTTTATTTCAATTAAACTGCTGGGTTGTAGATTGGGTAGGTAAAAGATTAGGTACATTGACCTTCGTTCTGCGTTATTGTGTTCCTTTGATATTTGGCTCTCAAAGAGCGGGCATTTTCGAAAAAAAATTGTGTTTTCTCCCTCCTGTCACGACTCAATCTGTTTATTCGTGTTTTGAAAAGTTTTGTTCCGCAACATTTCGCATTAATCAAGCCAGAACATCGAAGGGTATAATTCCTGAAACTGGGAAATATTTTGGAAGGGGGGAGTGCCAGTTTTTGGACCATTATTGCCAATTGCAAAAATTCCAGAAAAATATTAGCCAGAAACTTATGACATTTTTTTGATTTCTTGAATGCAAAGGAATATTTGGAAGAACTCTGAAGTGATGAAAATGCACAAGATACAAAGATAGAAGATGAAATTGGAGAAACAGAAGACAGAATTTCATTTAAAGAGCTACAAGAAGCTTTGAAAACGGCAAAAAATGCAAAAGCTCCAGGAGAAGATGGCATACCAACAGAATTGTACAAATATGCAAGTGGTGAATTTAAAAGAAGACTTCTGGAATTCCTAAATAGGATGTACCAAGAAGAAAAGGTACCTGAAGATTTCAAAACAGCAATTGTAATACCACTGTTCAAGAAAGGCGATATGTCAAACCTGAAAAACTACCAAGGAATAAGTCTACTCAACACCTGCTACAAGATATATATGCGAAAATACTGGCAAAACGACTGGCAGAGCATGCAGAAGAAAAGCTGTCAGAAAGTCAAAACGGATTTAGAAAAGGAAGATCGTGCACTGATGCAAGTTATACAGTAAAACTACTGATGGAAAAAAGGATCGAATACAACCTAGAAACACACATGTGCTTTATCAACCTGGAAAAAGCATATGATAGGGTTAATGGAAAAAAACTGTTTGAAGTCCTAAAAGATGAAAATATAACATATAAAATGCGAAAGGTGATAAACAGCATATATTACGATATAAGAACACTAGAATAAGAGTACGAATTGGAAATACACTCTCAGAACAAGCAGAAATAAACAGATGAGTTTGCCAGGGATGCCCACTGTCATGTGTTTTGTTCAACATGTACATGGATCACATGGTAAAAGAATGGCAGAAAATGAAGCCAAAAGGAATCAAGACAGACAAAAGGCAAGAAAATATCAACAGTATTATTCGCAGATGATCAAGCAGTACTAGCCGAAACAGAAGATGACCTACAGAGATCAACGTATAATTTAACAAAGACATCAGAAAAGTATGATACGAGAATATCATCAGAGAAAACAAAAACAATGGTCTTCAAAGGAAAGGAGCCAGTAAGAAGCAAGATTGTAATTAATGGAAAAATCATCGAACAGGTGAATAATTTCAAATACCTGGGAAACACGATATCATACCAGGGAGAAGTAGACGTTGGTGGAAAGATTGCAAAGTTCCTGAGAGTCACAGGACTGATAAATAGGACCCTGAGAAGCAGTAAGGTGCGAAAAGAAACAAGATTGAAGGTGTACAATACCCTAGCAATACCGATGATGACTTATGGAAGCGAGGTATGGGCACTGAAGAAATCTGATAAAAGAAGAATAACGGCAGCAGAGATGAAGTTCATGAGGAGAACGGCAGGGGTGACTCTCAGAGACAGAGTCCCTGAGAAAATAACAGCAGATCTCGGAGTGAAGCCAGTCATGAAGAAGATAAATCAGTATAGGAAAGATTGGAGAAATCATGTCAAAAGGATGTCCGGAGGAAACAAGATCACTAAACCAGGTTCTCCAATATACACCAACGGGGAAGAGAAGCAGAGGGAGACCAAGGAGGAAACTCACGGATACCTCAGGCTCATCCTCAACAGGTTCCACACCGCAGCAGACAGGCCAACAGGCCTACCACTTATAAGGAAACGACGACGACGATGATATTTTCAATAATGATTTGTAAAAAATTGGCACCATTGCGTTCCAGAATATTTCTCCAGATTCAGGAATTATAAATTCCGATGTTTTGGCTCAATCAATGTGAAATATTGGAGAATAACAAAATTTTCACCTAAAAATAACCGATTTTCCAGTTTTCAACTGCTCAGTAGTACCTTAAAAGTCTCAAAACAAGATTCAAAAAATGTCCTCTCTTTGAACGCTTATTTCTCTCTTCTTGGGGGAACCTCCGAAAGTAAAATGTTTTCCGTGTAACTTTCAACTCAAAATGAAGGTCTCTGCTGAAAATCTACTGACTTTTTTTGAGGGATCCAACCTAAAGAAATGGCTCTACATGAATCAGTATATGTTTCAGTAGGCGTTTGAGTAAATATTACTGATAAGTTTGGGAACCCTTGCTTTCTAAAAGCGCAAACATTTAATAGCCCCTATTTTTGTCGATTGCATTCTATTTGTATCTACAAAAATAATTTCATTGTATTTCAATTTTTTTTAGTGTGCTTAGCACACTATTATTTTCGGTCTGAAAGTGGAAAAATTCTTTGGAACGAATGTTCTCTTAGATGGATGGGCCGATTTTTTTGAAATTTCCATACGTGGATGTGGTCTAACGTGAGGCATGGAACGCTGTAATTATAATTGCAATTACTCAATTAGCTTCTTGAGTAATTGCAATTAATTACAAAAATTTGTACCAAAAAAAGAATAAAATGGGGAAAAGGGCCATATCAAAAGCGAAGCCGACAAAAGCGACGCCAACATCAGTTGAATTTCAAAATTTATGTAACATCACAGGGGCGAGTAAAATCTTTTCCATTGTTCAATTTTCGAATTTATTTTTCAAAATTGAACAACGGAAAAGATTTTATCAAAAGGGAAGCCGACTCCTGTGGTGTTATATTTATCAAAAGCAAAGCCAACATCCGTTTTAAAATGTAACACCGCGCCTTATCTACAGTGTTATCTTTCCCATTGTTCAATTTCAAACATTTCAAATTTGGTTATTTTTTAAACATTACAAATCAAAGTGATTTGTCGCCTATTGTCTCGATTATACCTAAATGTAACACAATGGGGGTTATAAAATTTTCTCTATTGTTCAATTTTGAGAAATGTTTTTAGAACACCTGCAGGTGTTTCATTTACATAAGGTAGTTACCCTTTCTGAATCAAATCCCACCAGTCATTTGTGATTTTGCTGTGCTCCCAAGAGGTTCTCTCAGTACTGGAAGTGCTTTTGGAGTTGAATTATGCTTTCGAGATATATCACGTTGTGCACTGGAGCATTCAGAATAGCATAGTGCATTCAGAATCTCATTGTGCTTTTTATTTGAAATCCCATGTTGTTTTTTTTTCAAAATCGCGTTGTGCTTTTTTTTCAAAATCACAGTGTACTTTTTTTTGAAATCGTGTTGTGCTTTTTTTCAAAATTGTGTCGTGCTCATTTTATTGAAATCGATTCGTGCTTTTTTTCCGAAATTGCGTTGTGCTTTTTTTTGAAATCACGTTGGGCTTTTTTCCCAAAGTTGTGTTGTGCTTTTTTTTTGAAATCGAGTTGTGCTTTTTTTCCGAAATCGCATTGTGCTTTTTTCCGAAGTTGCATTGTGCTGTTTTTGAAATCGTGTTGTGCTTTTTCTTTGAAATTGCGTTGTGCTTTTTTTTCAAAATCGCGTTGTACTGTTATTTCAAAATCACGTTCTAATTTCAAATTTGCGTTGTGTACTTTTTTATAAAATTGCGTTGTGCTTTTTTTCAACATCTCATAGTGCTTTTTCTCAAATTTGTGTTGTGCTTTTTTTTTTACAAATTTGTGTTGTGATTTTTTTTCAAAATCGTGTTGTGCTTTTTTTTCAAAATCACATTGTGCTTTTTTCAAATTCGCGTTGTACTTTTCAAATTCGCGTTGTGTTTTCTTTTCATTTAGATTCGCGTTGTGCTTTTTAGTGTGCGTAGCACACTATTGGTTTCGCTTTGAGAAATGAAATTTCATTGTAACTGAATGTTCTCTTAAGCTATCCAACCATTTTTTGTACCTATTGGACACCATTTGAGAATCATTAAGACGGAGGGTATAGATGTATTTTCATTCAATTCGGATGGGTAATTGCTGAGTAATTGCAATTTTAGTTCATTATTTTAATGCATAAATTCCTAAAAAATGGTAAAGGGGACTTATAAACCACCTGCCGCTCATTGTACCCTGCTATACCCCCAGCCATCATCACTTTATAAACAGCTGCGTTGCATTGTACCCTGTTACACCCCCAGTCTGCCAGCTGTGTATTTCAAGTGGGAGTGGCTTGGTGGGGCGTTTCCCTCCAATGTATTTGGTTACCTCTGGCAGTAAAACAAATTGGCAGTTCATTTTATGTGAAACTCTTGTGAAGTATACATCATTCTAGTTTATGGTTTGCTTCTGTTAAGAATAGTGTTACCTATATTGTTCTTGTGTTGATTTAATGGTTGCAGCTTTGCAGTTAAAATAAACAGGTAATTATTACATCATCATTATTGTTTTTATTATTATCATTTTTTTAATTTCTGTTTTTTTAGGCTAGTTCAAATTCCTAATCTGGTGTTATTATTTTTTTTTTTTTGAAATTTTTGATTTTTGTTTTTTTTAGACTAGTTTAAGTTGAGTTTCTAATTTGGTGTTTTTTTAATTCAAATCTATTATTATTTTTTTTTAATTTCAATTTTTGTTTTTTTCAGACTAGTTTAAATTGAGTTTCTAATCTGGTGCTTTTCTATTCTAAATCTATAATTTTTTTTTTGAAATTTTAATTTTTGTTTTTTTCAGGCTAGTTTAATTTAAGTTTCTAATCTAATCTGGTGTTATTATTTATTTTTTTTTTGTAATTTTTTTGTTTTTGTTTTTGTTTAGACTAGTTCAAATTGACTTTCTAATTTGGTGCTTTTTTAATTCAAATCTATTATTTTTTTTGTAATTTTTTTGTTTTTGTTTTTGTTTAGACTAGTTCAAATTGACTTTCTAATTTGGTGAATCTATAATTTTTTTTTTGAAATTTTAATTTTTGTTTTTTTCAGGCTAGTTTAAATTAAGTTTCTAATCTAATCTGGTGTTATTATTTATTTTTTTTTTGTAATTTTTTTGTTTTTGTTTTTGTTTAGACTAGTTCAAATTGACTTTCTAATTTGGTGCTTTTTTAATTCAAATCTATTATTTTTTTTTTTTAATTTCAATTTTTGTTTTTTTCAGACTAGTTTAAATTGAGTTTCTAATCTGGTGCTTTTCTATTTTAAATCTATAATTTTTTTTTTGAAATTTTAATTTTTGTTTTTTCAGGCTAGTTTAAATTAAGTTTCTAATCTAATCTGGTGTTATTATTTATTTTTTTTGTACTTTTTTTGTTTTTGTTTTTGTTTAGACTAGTTCAAATTGACTTTCTAATTTGGTGCTTTTTAAATTCAAATCTATTATTTTTTTTTTGAAATTTCAATTTTTGTTTTTTTCAGACTAGTTTAAATTGAGTTTCTAATCTGGTGTTTTTTTAATTCAAATCTATAATTTTTTTTTTTGAAATTTTAATTTTTGTTTTTTTCAGGCTAGTTTAAATTGAGTTTCTAATCTAATCTGGTGTTATTATTTATTTATTTTTTTTTTAATTTTTGTTTTTGTTTTTTTTTTAGACTAGTTCAAATTGAGTTTCTAATCTGGTGCTTTTTTTTAATACATAGGGACAAATGAAGCCAACAAGTAGTGGCATACCTAATTGAAGCTAATAAGTAGTGGCAATGTGGAGGCAAAATTAAAGTCAATACATAGGGACAAATGAAGCCAACAAGTAGTGGCATACCTAATTGAAGCCAATAAGTAGTGGCAATGTTGAGGCAAAATTAAAGTCAATACATAGGGACAAATGAAGCCAACAAGTAGTGGCATACCTAATTGAAGCCAATAAGTAGTGGCAATGTTGAGGCAAAATTAAAGTCAATACATAGGGACAAATGAAGCCAACAAGTAGTGGCATACCTAATTGAAGCCAAATAAGTAGTGGCAATGTTGAGGCAACATTAAAGTCAATACATAGGGATAAATGAAGCCAACAAGTAGTGGCATACCTAATTGAAGCCAATAAGTAGTGGCAATGTTGAGGCAAAATTAAAGTCAATACATAGGGACAAATGAAGCCAACAAGTAGTGGCATACCTAATTGAAGCCAATAAGTAGTGGCAGGTCAAGCCTATATAAGGAGGCCAAATTAATGTCAATATATAGGGACACTTTTTATTTTCATTTTATTTGTTTTTTATTATTTTTTTAAGTTGATTACTAAATTTTTTTGATCAATTGAATTTCTGGTAATTTTTTTATGCTAAATAAATGTATTATGCATTTTCCAAGTTATTTTTTTTTCAATTTGGGTTTTTATCTAATAATATTTTTTTATTCAAATTTCATTTTTTTTGCAGGCTCATAAGAGTTGATATTCCAATTCAATTAGAAGTGTTTACCATTGAAGAATTTATACATATGTATTTCCATTTGATTTTCTAGTAAGTTTTTTTGTTTTTTTGTGATTTATTGTTTTTGTATAGAATAATTATAAATTCCATTTTTAATGTTATAAAATGTGATTGGTATCTTGACCATTTTCAAATTTCTTGTTTGAATTTAAATCATGTTTTCTTTACAGGTTAGTGAATGTTATTATTCCAAGGGTCTCTGGATTCTTCAATCAGAAGAGTTTTTTCTTTCAATTCTCAATTTGGGCAACTCAAAAATTTGTGAAGCCAACAAGTAGTGGCATACCTAATTGAAGCCAATAAGTAGTGGCAGTGAACAGGCAAAATTACAGTCAATACATAGGGACAAATGCAGCCAACAAGTAGTGGCATACCTAATTGAAGCCAATAAGTAGTGGCAATGTAGAGGCAAAATTAAAGTCATTACATAGGGACAAATGAAGCCAATAAGCAGTGGCATACCTAATTCAAACCAATAAGTAGTGGCAAGTCAAGCCTATATATGGAGGCGAAATTAAAGTCAATACATAGGGACAAATGAGGCCAAAAATTCCTTTTTTTGCTATAAATTCCAAAAAACCTCATTTTCTTTAAAAATTGTCCAAAAGTCTTATTGTTTTCTGTTTTTTGCTAAAATTTTATTCTTGCATTGAAGAATGAACATGAAATTATTGTTCCTAGTACTAGCTTCTTTGCTAATATATTTTACTAAATTTTTGTTTGTGTTTAGAATGCAAAGGTTGTTTTTTTCTGTTTATAATTTTTGTTTTTCATATTTTATTCAGTTTTCACAAATAACATATGTATTTACTTTTGTTTACATTTAGCATTAAATAATTATTCTGATTTTTGTTTTCACATCTTATTCAGTATTTACAAGTACCTATATGATTATTTTTTGTAAACTATCAGTGAAAACTGTACAACTGTATACAGCTACGCACACTTTGCAGCTAAGCTGTGCTTAGCTGTCTAGTTTTTTAGTCAAAATCGCATTGTGCTCTTGTTTTAAAATCGAAATGGTTTATTTTTCAAAATTGTGTTGTACTTTTTTTCAAATTTGTGTTGTGCTTTTTTTTGGAAATAGCATTGTGCTTTTTTTTCAAAAACGCGTTGTGCTTTTTTTTAAAATCACGTTTTCATTTTCGGAATTGCGTTGTGCTTCTTTTTCAAAATTGGGTTTTGCTTTTTTTTCAAATCTAGTGCTTATTTTTTTAAAATCGCATTGTGCTCATTTTTTTGAAATCGCGTACTTAGTGCATTTTTTTCAAAGTTGTGTTTTTTTTGAAATCGCGTTGTGCTTTCAAAATCACAATCGTGTTCTGCTTTTGAAATACAAATTGTGTTTTTCCAAAATCGCGTTTTCATTTTCGGAATTGCGTTGTGCTTCTTTTTCAAAATTGGGTTTTGCTTTTTTATTTCAAGTTTCTAATTTTTGATTTCTGACTTATCAAAATATTAGGTCTCAGTTTTTCATTTAATTTCAAGTTTCCATATTTACCCAATTTCTGTTTTTAATTTCGTTTTCAGGTTCTCGATTCCTTTTTCAATTTTTTTCCCATAATTTTACTTCTATTTTTATTTTTAGTTTCCGATCAAAAATTCTCAATTTGATTTCAATCTGTAGTACCTACATAATATGTACATTTCTATAAAAATTGTAATCCCTAAAAAAACATACAAATCCCAACTAACCTGTCCTAAAAGGGGTTGTGAGGGGGGGGGGGGTCAATGACATTTTTAAACATTTTTTTTCCTAATAATAAAACCCCATAAAGAAATTTTGGGCAAAGCCATAGGACCTGAATCCAAACCCAGCCAGATTTTATGAGAAGTAACACGACTTTTCTTGTACCGGAAATAATTTCATATTTAATTATTGTTCTTCGCTGCGATTAAAATGATGAAAATATCACTCTTCACTTGAAAACCTTCATCCTTTGAGTATTCTTTAACACAATAGGCAAATATTTCAGGAAAATTCACCCAACATCCGAGCCCGAGCCTCGAACGCAAACACTTGTTAACCGTCGTCGTCGGCATTTTTGTATTCGACGTGCACGAAAGGTGTAAATTCTAAAACGATTTAATCTATCCGGCTATAAATCTAGCATCGAAAATGCGTGTCTAGGCCGTAAGGAGACGACAACATTGTTTAGATTTATGATCAAATGAAAAGGTTTTCCGTTTTTTTTTTTCTATATTCCGTTCCGACAAATATTTTTTTCCAGGCAAAAAACTGCCAGTAACGACGAAACTCTAGGAACTCGGACGTTATTGCGATGCCGTGACAGGAAAAAAACATACAAAGGACTACGGTAGGAGGTACGTACACGTAGATGAATGGTGTAAAAGGTGCAGGTACTACAGGTAAATAATTTTAAAAGCGACGAACGCCGAACGACGAACATTGAACGACAAAATGCGAGAATATTTTTCGTTAGCGAGACCGGTCGAATGGTTTCGAATTTTTAACCTCTTTGTCGGATGAACAGGACACGACGAAGGGACAAAGAAGAAAAAGCACCAAAATCCAATAAGTTTTGTAGACACAATACACAGCAATCGAAGTTAAACTTGAGGAGAAGCTGAGACGTAGTGAAAGGTCAGAGGTCTGAAGTGTGAGAAAATAAAAACAAAACAAAAAATGAAAAATGTATACGACGCAATATACGAGTAGGTAGTATAAACCTCTCGGTAAGTAGTTGAATAAATACCATACACAGTACCTTGGCCCAAAAATAAAAAGACAAAAGAGAAAAGAATCGCTCGTGTAACGAAATTTTCTTTCTTTCGCCGGTGTGCCCCTAACACAAAAACAATACTTTCGTTTACGCCATTTGCGTCTTGTCCTACATCGTCAATTCGTCGACTTCTTCCTATCGTCGTAGAAGGACTCTCGTCCTATCTTATTGGAAAATAAATTTATGAAATATTTCTCCTTGGAAAACTTTCCAGCCTGCGTTTGTTTCTTTTTATGCGGTTCGAGTGCTGTATTTTATATCAATTTTGGGCGAAAATCCACTTTTTTGATAGGTATCTAACTACAATAAGAGCGGATCAATAAAAAACATACCTTCAATATTGATCTAATAGATCGCTTTTAGATTTGCATTATATCGTTGCGAATTTTTAAATAACATTTTTTCACGTTTTCTCCTGTATTTCAGAAGTAAATTGAACATATTATCTTTTATTTCAGTTTGCTCATTTTTTGACCAGAAAATTTTTGATTTCTGCCATCTTCAACGGTTCGAACCACGTTTTGCAGCTTCAAAATTTGTACTTCCCCAGAAATAACCTTTTTTTGAGGACTTTTGGCCCAGATAGTCTAAAATTATTTACGTGACATTTTGAGATCACAGCTAGTAATCAACTGTTGTGAATTTGGAAAAAATGTTGAACATAGTTGGGCAGTTTTGGGTTTTGACGAATTTTAAAAGGGAGGAGGGGACAATAATTTCGAAACCTTCAAGAAAAACCAACCTGCAAAAGGATGCAATTGGCTCTGGTACTTGAATTATTTCACGCATCATCGTGAAAAAATAAAATAAAATGAAAATTAATTACCTAAAAGTGTTTTTGATCTTGAACATTCCCTCCCCTTTATTGAGTCTCTCTCAACACATGAAGTTATGGTTTTTTTATCTTACCAAATTTAGGAATTTTCATTTGATGAAATATTGCTTCCAAAATATCAAAAAATCACAACAGACTTCCTTCGTCTGACCCTCAGACCCCCCCCCTTATTTCCCCTATTCGTACACATTTTTCACTGGAAACGATGAAATTACTCATTCATTCAGATTTGGCAATTCATCACCCTGAAATTATTTTCAAAAAGACGAAATGTATTATTTTTTTCACCTTTTTTTTTTAATTCAAGAATTTTAAATCTGTTTCTATGAATTATGAAAATATGTTTTTCTGAAAATTTTCTCCCTTTGATCTACTTTTCTCATCCAAAAGTATGAAATTTTTTAGACTGTTGTTTTTTTCATTCATAAAATTATGGAATCAATCGTATACAATTTTGAAAGAAGCGCAATTTTTTGGAATTCATCCACCTCCACTCCCCCTTCAAGGGATTGGCTGATCTGAAACAAAAAAGTTTTCGTTTTTTCCCCATGATTTCTCATTTTATTGTCAAATTGTCCGTTTAAAATTACAAACTCGAAAAAAGGGTTCAATTTCTCACAATTCACAAAACCCTTGATCTTTATCCTCGAGTAACTCAGAAATATGAAGTTTCTTATACTCTCCATATTTGCCACCTCGTATTAGGTATGGAAATTGTTTTTAAATCTTGAAAAAAAAGGATCCCATCCACGGCCCCAACAATTTTTTTTGACTTTTACCTATTGGGGGAGGTTCGGGGGGGGCCATGGGTGAAGTCGATTCGAAAAACTAAGGCAATATTCGTGTTCAGCGATATCAAAAACATACTATTGCATGTGTCACACGAATGTAACCATTTTTTTGGGGGGGTCACCCCCTTTGGAGAGGTGCTGGGGGCCGTGGACGGGTCCAATCACAAATCTGACGTCATATTCGTGTTCAGCGTCGTCGAAAACATACAATTCGATATATCACATGCCCCAGATTTTCTTTTAAAAGTTTCACCCAAAATTGGGGGTGGGGGTGCTCCCCTTCCGTCAAGAGTGCCATCTCGAAACCTAAATATTTCGAAAAAGTATCAAAATTTGCATCTATGGAATTTTTTTAAAAATTTTAAATGGTAGCTCCCACTTACAGCGCCATTTTGAAATTTGAACTTTCAAATTGAAAGTTCAACTTTCAACTTTTGAAAATTTCAAAATACTTAAAAAGTTCAAAATTTAATGCCTTTTCGAACTGTGAAATCAGTTTTGATCAAAGTAACATAGTTTTGGAGGAATGGGCTGCTGAAGTTGAGTACCTCGAGACAATGTGAAAATAATGGAAGCTCCCCCACCCGCCCCCTGAGGGGGCTGTGACCAAACTGATTGCGGCTTTCTTAATTACTGGGTGGGTAGATATTGTAAAAAAAAATTGAGCAAAATCGAAGGACATGACCCAAAAACGTTGGTTGAGTTGACATGGAATGACCACAACTAAAAAATCACCACTCTTCTTCTCGACTGACTCATTTACTCGAATCTTTGAAATTCGTTCTTAGCTCGTCTCTGCTGATATTTTTCACCCAAATGGGTCGAAAGTAGGTACCTACTCATTTCTCACAGTATTTCCTTATTCATTATGTAGGTATAATGTTTTAAAAGCAGAATCAAGAGTTTTTTCCCTCAAAATTGGGACCCTCCTTTGATTTGCTCGTACGATGTGATGATATTTTAATTTTTTCAAAAATGCCATGCTTTAGTGAGAAACATTATTTTGATCTATTTTAAAACAGTAGATTTGTGTTCAAAAAATCTACAAATGAGAACACGATTCTCTTTTAGAGATTTGAATCTCACCCCCCCCCTCCCCTGTGTACTTAATCAACTTGAAACGTTGAAATGTTTCGAGTTCTTAGTTATATGCCATAAAATAATCTGAAAGCTTGGAAATAAAAAGCTCATTCTAAACTGACTCAAATCAAAACTCGAATCAAATCTCCCATTTCACTCAATTCTTCTTCAAAAGTCCCCCACGAAAGCTTATCTCGAGACTTGCTGGCATAAGAAAATCTGTTTGAGACGTTTTAGGGAAAATATACGCTAAAAAATTCGAAATAAAAAATTAGAATTAAAAATTTCAAAGTTCAATTTTCACTTTAAAAGCACGACCATTTAAAATGAATAAAAAACTGAAGGCTATACTAATAAAATTAGAAAAAAGTTGCACTATAGATTCATTTTTGTCCTCTTTTGAACAAACGAATCTCCGAAATGAAATCTGAACACCACTGAGGAGTACAATATGGTTCAAAATTTGATTGAAATTCGAAAAAACTACCGTGCTCCAAATATGGTCGAAATCCCCCCTTCAAATTCAATGCTGTTTAACGCATCATTATGTGACGTTTTTGAGACTGCTAAGTTGGAATATTCACTTATTTTTCTCGATGCAACTTCTCGCTGCATTTTGCCCTCTACAATTTTGAAAAAAAAGCGCAAAAAATTACATTATAGTGTGAAATATAGATTTTTACAAATTCAAGGATGCTGAGAGTTCAAATATCTATTGAGTATTCATTTTTCAGATAAAAAATCCCTTAGTATCCTTCTAATCGATCTCCAAATTTCGAAAAGAAATACGAAAAATCTATGGATTGTGACGTAACGAGTGAATTTCTGAGTAAACATGAAGATTTGGGAACGAGGGCCATGTACATACTTATGTATGAATTAAATCAATTTATATTTTCATTTCGAAACAAAAACAATCGAACAAATAATAAATACGTCATGCCACATTTTTTTCAATTTTATCGCAAGATTTTTTTTTCAAAATCTGAAGAATTAAAAGAGCAAGAATTTAGGAAATTTTGATAAATCAATAGAATCTTCGTGCCATCTCATAGTTTTGTAATTCATTCGTGCTTTATTTTCAAAATTTTCAAAGAGTGGGGAGCACTGAGGGGTCGTATATTAAAAAATTGGCAAATACTTATTTGAACTGAGGACCCTCGAAAACTTCACAAACTACGTGCCACACACGACGTCATTTCAATCTGTTTTTAGGATTTATTTAGGACCAAGGACTGGTGGGGGGAAGGGGGGTCTGAGTATTGGATGTATAATTAAGTTATCGAAATACATCACTCATGTTCATGGGAATTTACAAACATTTTGAAACAAATCTTTCCAAAAAAAAACCTAAAAACAGCTGATGAATGTTTCTGATTTTTTTTTTAGAACACAAGGGTACGTGAGCTCTCCAAATTTCGTATTCTCCAAATCCAGTAGACCTATTCTCAAAAATGATTCACAGTTTTCCATGTTTTCGATTTTCGGAGCTGAATTCCTCATCTCAGTTAGGCAAAAATCATTCGAAATGGCATTTTAGTACTTTTTCGTGATTTTGGAGAGGAAGGGCCGGACGTGGTACCTCAAAACTACCCTCTCTGCGTCCAAAATTCGTCATTTTCAATCCTTCGAAATAAAACAACAAAAAGAGGAAGTTTTCAAATTAAAAATCGAACATAATATTATTTTTCAAATATTCGAGCTTTGAGAGCCCCCCCTCCCTCCATCTCCCTCTCATTGTGGCGAACGAACAAATCTGGATCAGGGCTCTGGGGAAAGTGGAAATTTTGCAAATAATAATCTATTTAAAAAATCTCATCAATAGCCCTGCTGTCGAATAAACTCGCAATAGAGATAGTCCCCCCCCCTTTGACACTCTAAAAATATCCACCACCGTATTCAAAAACAAAATATGTATATCTACTAGAAAAAATTATTCACTCACCGGCGGATTGGTCAACGTCGAAATAGCCTCGTTCAAATGTTTCAAATTTAACGTAGAAATATCCTCGATATCGGACGAAAATTGCACCGAACTTTGACGATGTTTTTCTCGATAAACGTCGCAATTAGGAGAAATTTTGCTAAACGGACACGACATCTTTGGTACCACACGCGGCCTGTTTACCTTTCATACTTCATGATTGTGTTGGCCCGAAACACGACGTTCGTATATCTGTAAAATAAATCAAACCATATCGTAAATTTACCAATATACCTACTTACTAGGTGTAGGTACACGACTACACGTTAACGTAAGTATATATGTACGTATTAAAAAGCATGCGAAAATATAGCTTATAAATACAAAAGCCACCCTGGTGAGTGCTTCGCTCCATTATACCTTCGTCATCCCTCCTCATCGTCTCATTGCAAGAACCAAACAAGGCAATAAAATAGTATCTAGTAGGTACGATGAAAGTAAAGTATTACATTTATATCTATGGTAGAGGTACCTCACCCCTACTCGTGTAAGTATGAGGGTATTTTCACACTATAATATACTACGTATAAATAGTGAAGATATGTGCTACGTAGTCTTAAATATTAATTTGGCTTCAGGCTGAAACGCTAATTTATCACAAAACTTACAACTAATCACCGCGTATAAGTAAGAAATACGACTTTAATCTGAAATATGTTGCCATCTTTAATGGAATTTACCTAGTACATGGTGCAAATCGCGAGATTTACTTTGAACTTGAATCACTTCTCTTTTTCATCCCTTCGTCTTATCGAGCTTTTTGTTGACTGTATACCTCTTTCTGCTGAACATTCCTCGTGCTTCCTTACGTAAGTACGAGAAATTCACATCAACATGCTACAAATACTTACCCACGTATTGGTTCATTTTATTGTACGTAATTACCTTTCGGCTTCTTTTGCTTTGACATTATAACACCTCGTTCGATTATTAATTTCAATATCTATGTCTATAAATGTAAATCTGACGATACGAATACGAGCAACACTAAAATACACGCGAGAAGTACGAAATACGAAAAAATAACCTACGGATCATCAACTTACAATTAACGCGAATTCGAAACAACGTCGAATACGACATTTCGCGAACAAAACCGAGAAAACGAATACCACACGATTACGAAAACGATAAATGACTAAAAGAAGACGTACCTAGACCTACTACGAGTACGAAGGTGAACGACGAATATACACTACTCATATAAACCGCATTGAACAAGCAAAATGACAACACTCGATATCACCGTTCGAAAAAAAGGCATTGTAGTAAGATGACTCATCGTCTAGTCCTTAGAACACACGACCCACTGGTTCGGCATCTTATCAGATGTTTATTGATAACGAAAAAGGCATATCAGAGCAGATTGTTACTCATATCTTTTGCAAGAATTAACGAGTGTGTTATCTTTGATGCGATCGCAACTCTAAAAATCACTTAAATACCCAAAAGGTTTTATGCATGAAATACAGGGTGCTCAAAAATATCGAGTAGGTACTCAAAAGAATGTGTTTTTTTTTAAATTAAAAATATAGGTTGGCAACGCGAAATAGATGCAAGGGGGAGAGTTGGAAACAAAAATGTTGAATAATTTTAAGGTATTCAAAAACGATTTGTTATAAAGTTTCAATTCCAATTTTTTTTTTTTTGTTGGTATACTTTCGAATGAAATTTTACACCTTTACACCTTTTCTTTGTCATTTTTTGCCATTTTTTGCACCGTTACAAACTCTGTAAGTAAGTATTGATTTGGTTATGTTTCTTGAATTTCAAGAGTTAATTATTTTTCGTTATTAAATATTTGAAAAATTGCATGTGCAGTAAAATTGAAATTTTCTGGAGGGAAGTGAGAGCAAAAGCTTTGAAAAAAATCACAATTTGAAAAGCAGAATAACTGATGCAAAAAATTGTGTTTCATAGCTTCAACATTTAAAATTTTCAACAATAATTTTCAGTAAATTATGATACTTATTTTTTTGGCAAGGGCAATAAAGCTTTCAAAAATTGATAATTTTTCAAAATTTCTAAAATGAGAAGTAATTTTTTAACTCTCCAACTTTGGCCAGAGAAAAGAAAAGGAAAAGCTGTGAAAAATTGACGAATTCGAGAACTTGATTCTTAAACTTTTGACAATGCAACAAGTCAATGTTCAATATTTTCAAAAATAGGAATAAAAGCCCGAGTCAAGCAAGAACAAAAAATTTTGAAAATTAATAATTTTTCAAAAGTAAAATAACATTATTTTCGACACGAGAAGTCAATTTTCCAACCCTCCAATTTTGGTCAGAGAAAAAAAAAGAAAAATAATGATCTTCAGGATTTTTTGTTCAAATTTTTAAATTACAGCTTCGAAATTTGGAATGTTTTTGAAAATTGAGATCTTTGAACTTTTGAGAGTTTTGGCGAATATTTTTCTAAAACTACTCTC
This sequence comes from Planococcus citri, assembly GCF_950023065.1. Taxonomy (NCBI): domain Eukaryota; kingdom Metazoa; phylum Arthropoda; class Insecta; order Hemiptera; family Pseudococcidae; genus Planococcus; species Planococcus citri. Next base: position 8,631,839 of record NC_088681.1, read on the forward strand.
GATTATCTCTAAGTTGTAGCAGTCGGTGAGCCAATTTGAACTCCAAGGTTGGGCATTATGATAGAAAGCTTCAACTGCTCAAAAAAATCTCTCATCACACTAAATGACTCTGTATTGGTAATAATCGAGAAATCTGCCAAAATATTGAAAATAATGGTACCAGAAAGTGATGAAATTTCAGTAAAATTGAACAAAATGTAACAAAACATTGAAACTTGTATAAAAACGTGCAAAATGGACATAAAAATGACAGAAAAATCGCCAAAAATGGATACAATTTTAGTAAAGCTATTGTAAATTTCATAACAATTGCTTGAAACATCATAGTATATGTATTTCAAAGCTGATAATGAAGCATCTCAAAATGTTAGTAAAATGTTGTAACAATCAAAAGTTGTCTTCTTTTGAAACTAAAAAAAAAAAATCGTTTTGAATCACTAATCACAGCTAAAACATTATTCGAATTAAATATAACATGAAATATCGACATTTTTAATCCAAATTGCATCCTACCTTGGACCATTTACATACCTAAGTTTGATTTTTTTTTCATCTCAAAATTATAATACACTCACTTTCCCTCAGAAAAATCTCGTTACTGTACAAAAATTGTTTCTTATTCATCCAAAAACGTCCATTACTCCAAAAATGCTCATTTTTTTCAAAAAAAAAAAATTTTCTTTAAAAATTAATCATTTTTAAACATATAGGCTACCTAATGTTTTTTTGTTTTTTTGTTTGAGAAAATGGCCATTTTTCTTTTAAATGGCCTTCTCTGAAAAACTAAATTTTGAAAAAAATCATCATTTTTGCCCAAAATTTTACCAAAAATTCGTTCATTCTCTATTACGAAAATTTTATTTCACCTCAAAAATATCGATTCTATTCGGAAAATCACTGAAAAAAATATCACTGTTCTCAAAAAAATCTTGTTTTTTACTACAAATTTCAGTCATTGTAAGTAGGTACCTATACTTATAGTAGGTATTACTTATCTAAAAATTCGTTCTGATATATTCTTCCAATCCAATGCTGCCCCCCCCCCCCCCCAAAACAAAAATATGAATCAAATCTTTCGAAAAACATGAATATTTCCTTCATAATTTGTTTCATTTTTTTTTTAAACAAATTTTTTCCAAAAAATAATCATATTTTGAATTCTTACTATTTTAAAGAAATGTTCACGTTTCTGAAATAAAAAAATCCTATTTTTACCCAGAATTTCGCTCATATGCATTCTCTTTAAATATCTGATGTTTTACTTGAGTATTTGACCAACAATTTTTGTTCCTTTTCTTTACATCCTCATTTTATTCAAAAACTGTATGTGGGTACATTTCCTTTCTAAAGATGTTCATTTTATTCAAAAAATGAGCACTTTTACCAGAAATTTTCGTTTATGCCCAAAAGTTGTTTTCTTTTGCACCCAAAAGGTTTTTCATTTGTGTCAAAAATGTTCATGATCTGCTTAGACCTTCTACAAAACTCTCGAAAGTATTTCCTTCATTAATAGATAGATACACCTTCGAATAATCGCCATTCAAGCATCATCATTCATCAGCAATATATTCGACTCACGAATAAGCCAAAGCGACTAGATAAATTGCATTTTGCCCCTCTCCTCCTTCACATAGTCACATTCCTGGTCCTTCCATCCAACAATACAACAATATTATAAGTTGCATTCGCAATTCGCCTGGTATTTCATTTCAATTCAGGCACATAGCACATGGGTATGCAATTTCTCAGCACGCGCTTTGCAAGTTAGGAACTGGTAATCGCCGAAGACAGACGCACGTCACCACCTGCTCGGCTCTTTCTATCGTGAAAGGCGATTGATTATTTCATTAAAACACCAACACAACACAGCCGAACGCCTCTCAACTTTTATTCGTTGTTGTTCGTCACTCAAAGTTAATAAATTCGCAGGGTATTAGGTACTATAATTAAACTTGATCCGGTTGAGATTTTTTTTTCTTTTTCTTACCAGTTGGACTATAGAGACTTGGTAGTTGGTATAGGTACCTCTATCTTATAGTACCTACTACGAGACCGATATTTTATCCTATTTTTCGGCCTCCCTGCTTACCTACTCGTATATATTCGCAAAAACTTACACTATTTCAAAATGGCGCCTGATAAAACTTTCGAATTACGTGAATGGAATTAACCTGTCAGGTTCGGGATAGGTTTAATCCTTCACTTTGAGCTTCAGCCGAAGAGGATTCATCAATTAAGCGAAGATATCTGTTTTGTTTTGCGCTTCAGTCGGACCGAACCATCGCGATGTTGATGAACGTAGCTGCGTCTGTGTCCGAGTTGATGAGTTGAATACCTAAGACTCTTGTGAATGTTGTTTTTTTTTTTTGAATTAAGTATTATTATTGTGGATAAATAATTAAGAGATTGTCGAATTTTCAACTGCTCAGTAAAACCCTAAAAATGAGCTTGGATTTTGATGGCACTGGCCTAGGTCGACGCAGTATCTCAAATACCAACCCTTCAGAACTGAGTCACTTTTCTCAAAACTGGTATCAATGAGGACCAGGAAGCGAGAAACCCCTTCATTTATTCAAAAATCACTTCTCCTTATCAACCCAGTGTCTTTCAACTCAAAAAAAGTTGTAGCAGTATGCCATTCCGTGAGAGCCAAATTTTTGTTCCAGAAACTTTGAGGGCTCTTGCTGGGGGGGGGGACGTTCTCTCCTTCGATATTTCCTTCTTATATTCCCCTCCAAAAAAGTATGGTAACAAACTTTTTTTGATCCATCAGAGTTGATAGGTATCTCCCTGAATTCTCGCACGATGATTGACCATACGTGGCCCCAGTCAATCTGGTCTAGCTCACATCCAATCCGTGGGATAGCGAGTTTTTTGATTTTTCTTCTAGTACATTCCCTGGCAAGATTTTGGATGCCAAGGGAGAAGTCCTTATATTATGTTGGTTTGTCGTAGTAGTAGATTTTTGTGATGATGCAGAATATTATATAGTGACCCTGGCTCAATTCCTTCGATTTTATGCTTTAGAGTAGCCACTTCCCCCACATTGTGTGGTTGGGTCAGCAGCATCTCTCTACCTCCTAAGTAGCGGATGAAGTCCCTTGCTATCCCATTAGACATTCCGAGGTCTTGGCTGACACAGTGTGCCAGTGCAAAGGAGGGCACTTGTAGAAATACCTACAGTAAAAGCTTTTTATAACGCTTTCGGATATAATGGCTGATTTCGTTATCACGCTGATTTCTTCCAGTCCCTTGACATCCCCATTTAAATCAATGTAAAATTAATTGCAATATAACGCTCTTGAGCATCTAAAAATCGCGTTTTAACGCTCTGAAATTTCGACAATTATTGTTCAATTTCGTTGATTTAAGACATTCAACAACTAGTTTTTACATGTTATTTTTATGCGAAATATAATGAATGGAAAATTTGAGTTGAAAAATATTCACAATGTAAAAATGTTTTTTCACAAACGTTGCGTGAATTTGCGAATCGATATCGACACTCATCTCTAACTTCAATCAAATCGAAAAAATAATGCCAGAATTGAAATCTAGCTCAAATTGCAACTTTTGAGGGAGGATGACCGAAGGACTGCACAAGTTAAACTACCATAACACGGCAAAAAAATACGTTTCTTCCAAACATGACTCTACACTTTGAAGACCTCCGATCATTTCCTTGAACCATTAGCGAGCTCAGAACTTTCCTGGGTAGTCTCCCACTCAAAGATACGTGTGTATATGCATTTAAATTCAAAATATTAATTACAAGTTTACCTACGTACATCGTTTTGACTTCCTTTATAACGCTTTTTTCACTTTAAAACGAGAATTCGTGGTATAACGCTAATCAGTGTTAAAATGAGACTTTCGGTTATAACGTGCTTCGGCTTATAACACTCTTTTTCTCTGGTCCCTTGAAAAGCGTTATAACGAGCTTCTACTGTATGTCTTTGTTGGCTTCCTCCAGCGTGAGTAGCCCATTGGACTTGACCGCTGTTACAGCCATATTTCCAAAGCTTCTCCTCCTCATTACTTCTGCAGCAGAGGAGATGAGTCTGGTCTCAACATCACAAGGTGTTAGTTTGTGCATGTCAAGATATTGTTTGTACCCGGTTGGCAAAACGGAATTTTTTAGATAGTGCATCTGAATAGGGATATGACCACATATCAGTCAGAATGTATTTTCTGACTGCCAAAACGGCAATATCTGACTGTGATTCTGATCCACACTCAGATCTCCACTCAGTTTTCTAACGAGTCAGCACCATCTTGGAATTTCAAAAAAATACTTGTTTCTGATTGGTTGATTGTGGTCAGACTGCGAATCTGACTGTCAAAACGGCAATTTCTGACTGCAGAAATGAGTAGTCAGATATCACCAGAAATGTGCTAATCAGGTATGGGAGAAGATCCCCCACACTGGCAGTTGGAATGTTGAAATACAGTGGGCCCCGATTATTATGGATCCACTTAATAAAATCACCCGTTTAATGCAATCAAATGGCATGGTCCTGATTTTTTGTACCTAATTACACAGAAAATCACTCGTTTATTGTGATCAAACTCCCCGCTTAGCAGAATCATTTTGTGAAAATATTGAGGTATTTTTGGGAAAATGGCCTGTTTTTTCATACTTTGAATCAAAAATTTTGGAATTTTTCACTTATTATCCTCTTATTTTTAAATTTTGATTTCTAACAATTTTCTCTCAAGTGATGATAAAGGGAAAAAGGTCTAAACATTTGAAAATTTGAAAAATAGATATGTTATGTACCTAAATCGCGAATTCGGGAGTACCTATCGTAATTTTAATTCATCTTTTTAGTGTGCATGTACATTGTTAAGTTGTAGTAAATTTTTTTATGTGAAAATTGTGTTTTTTCAAAAGTTTGCTTTATAAAATCACCCGCTTAATAAAATCAATTTGCCTCGGACAAATGCGACCATAATAAGCGGGGCCCACTGTATGCGAAAGGCGCTTTCTGGTATATCCTCCCAATGTACTGTGAAAATTTGGACCCCCTAGGACAATTTGGAGAGGCTGTAGGCGTTCCTAAAGGTTGGTGGAAAGTCAAAAACACATAAAATAGCCCAAAAATTCACTTTTCTGACCCTGGAGGAGGGTCAAATGGGGTTGGAAGGTTGACATATGCAAAAGGCACTTCAGGTATATCCTCCCAATGCACTGTGAAAATTTGGACCCCCTAGGACAATTTGGAGAGGCTGTAGGCGTTCCTAAAGGTTGGTGGAAAGTCAAAAAACACATAAAATAGCCCAAAAACTCACTTTTCTGACCCCGGAGAAGGGTCAAATGAGGTTGGAAGGTTGACATTTATGCAAAAGGCACTTCTGGTATATCCTCCCAATGCACTGTGAAAATTTGGACCCCCTAGGTAAATTTGAAGGGGCTGTAGGCTTTCCTAAATGCCAAAAAAAAAAACAGGTAAAATAGACCAAAAATCCACTTTTTTGACCCTGGAGAGAGGTCGAAAAGGGTTGGAAGATTGAAACCTGTAATATGTACTCATGGGGCACCCTCCCATTGTATGCTGAAAATTTGGACCCCCCAGATCAGTTTGAGGGGTGAGGGGGTCAAAAATAGGGGTGATATGGGGTTTTCCCCACCTTAGATAAGTTGGGGATGACCTGGGAAACTGAAATTTGGATATGTTGATCACAGTGAGAGTAATGACCAATGGTATGATTTTGGACCCTTCTTGTTCATTTGGGGTCATATTATGCTCCTCAAAAAAAATGATCTTTTCTGTAATTTTCAACTTTGACCCTCCCCACTGCAGGGGTCAACTTCAGTTCCCAAAAAAACCTCGTTCCACAAGCTTGATTTTATTTGATCAATTAGAACAGGTTCCAGGTCATAAAATGTAAAAATCAACCTCACGCTAAAACTTATAAATATATGTATAAAATCTGACACACCAGGAACCGTCTAGTTCCAGCTCAAAACGTCGAGAACTATTAAAATTTTTGACTCCCGACCTTTTTATCCAAAATTGGGCCTACCGCAATAGTCATCATTTTTTACAAAAATTTGGCTAAAAACGGTCTCCTTTGTATTTTATCGAAATCCTCCTACTTACTTTTTTTGCGATCGGCGCGCCCTGATGCGATGGTGTGAATATCTATTGATTTTAATCTTCTTTTTTTTAGGGTGTGGGAATAAGTAGCTAATTTGCGTGAGGATTTTTCTACAATGAGTAAAGATTTGTCACCAACTCATCATTAACAGAATGAAAACGACTCGACATTAATTAAACCACATTATAAATTACCATCAACATAATTCATATTTGTCACCAACGTAGTACAAGTATTAATAAAAGCCACCAAAGAGTACCCATAAGCAGTTAATTAGTCGCAGACAGGAAGATATTATGCGAAATGAGAGACCTCACTCATCGATACCACAGGGTTGATAAAATCGAAAATATTTAATACTCGGTACTCGCTAATAGATGTCGGAATATTTCGGCGCGTCTGAGGAGTCGTCGATAGCGAGACGAGTATACGGGTACAGCAGGGATGGAATGATTTATTACTTTATTTATTAAATTTCTAGGTAACGCGTTCGACGAAGGTTTTGGCTTTTAAAATATCGGCTCTCGTTGCGAAATGGTTTTGCAAACACATGACGGCGAAAGGGAACCGAGCGGCGCCGCGGTGCTCGCGCGGCTACGACGTGTGACGAAATTAGAAAAGCTTTATTTTTAATTATTTGCAGGTACCTACTCCTATACTATAGTACGTAGTAGTAAATGGTACCTACGCGTTATATGTACGGTATGGTATTTAATATACGTCGAAATTTTCTGGCGAATATGATCGATATACCATTACCGGGTAAAAGGTTAGGTTAATTTGGTACCTAAGTTAAGACTGCTGCGCACCATATTATAGTTTATACGGTTCGCTTGTTGTATGTACATAAAGTCCATTTAAAGGCTGGCTCCGACTCCATCAAACGAAACTATCTGTTAACTATATACCCGTGCGTGGATATTATATTTCCATAGCCGCCACCGTCGTCGTCGTCTATGGTACCTATTCAAAAGATGTTAGTGATGAGGTATAGTACCCAGTACCTAGTACCTATTACAGCTTTCAAATATTACGGCATAAATGAAATTAAGATCGCTTTCTGCGATTGGCAAAAAGCTTTTAACCGAGTGCCTTCCATCTAGTCAATTTATTTAGTAAAAGCAAACTGAAAAGGTTAGAGTAAGTAAACTTGCATTATTTGATTTACCGGGCACGGGCACCAGCACAATATTCTGTCGCAATAACTCATGTCATCATTAAGCATCGCATAAAAGCCTCGATATTAATAGCGAAAAGCGCTTCTGTACGAGTACCATACCATGCAAGCTAGGTATACACGAGTCAAGAATATATATAGGTAAATAAGCATCCGCTAAAACTTCATTTTCTACACGTCGAAGATGTACATAGGTTCTAAAAAGGTAAACTCTCGAGATGGATAGAGAATGAGAATGAGATGGCCCTGGTAGTGCAGCAAACATAGTCAGCTAAGTAACGTTTAATTGCAACTTGTGCATAGCTTTAATCTATTTCCTAAATACATATGAAATTACTCATCACAAAAATCAGCGTTGAAAAATCTCGTTTGGAATCATCATAGAAACATTCATTTGACATTCAGCATGAGAAAATTCATTTGATACCATCGTAGAAAAGTTCTGGGAAAATTCGTATCTACCTAGGTTGTGGAAGAAATTTTTGTGTTGGAACATTCTTTCTTACTCTTCCTCTTCTAAGCCCAATTTTAGTCGATCACGATCCATCAGTGACCAAACAATCATGATTGAAAAATTTGACCAAAGAGGTACCTAGGAGAGCTCTGCACAAGAAATAAAAAAATTGGCCCTCAAATGCTTCAGTCAGAACAAACAGGATAGTCTACAGAGGTGGGCGGGTTCTGCGCCAGGAATCGAAAATTTGACGCTCATTTGTTTCAATCAGAACAAACAGGAAACAGTACTGAGGTATGCGGGTTCTGCGCCAGGAATTAAAAATTTGACACTCTCTATTGTTTCATTCAGAACGAATATGAAATCATATGAGGTGAGCGGGTTCTGCGCCAGGAGTTGAAAATTTGACGCTCAGAGGCTCAATTGCTGCAATTAGAACAAACATGAAATACCTAAGGGGATTCTGCGCCAGGAATTTGAAAATTTGGCGCTCAATATACCTCCAATCAGATCTAACAGGAAAGGCTACAGATGTAGGCGGGTTCTGTGCCAGGAATGAAGACATTTTATGAGCAATCGCTTCAATCAAAAAGAACAGGAAAGATTTAGAAAAGCCGAAACCACTGCATTCCAAAATATTTCCTTAGATTCAGAAATTATTAATTTTTTGAAGTTCTGACCTTATCAATCTAGAATAAATTATTTTTGAAGAAAAAATTTTCAAAACAAGAATTCATCCAAAAGTATGTGATTTTATGTTTTCAACCGCTCGATGGAACTTTGAAAGTAGTACTGAGATTGACGACAGAGGCTTACGATCTTTTTGAACTGAGCCATTTTCCCCAAAACATGTTGAGTACTTTACAGGCTAGAGTGAAAAAAGTCCCGATTTTTTCGAAAATGCCCTTACTTTGAGGAACCATCTTCTTTCTAGAAACATCTCCATGGCTAACATTTTTTCTGAGTGACTTTCAACTCAAAATGAAGATTTTTACTGAAGTTGGTCAAATTCCACATGAATGAGATAGGTACTCATTTTCTGACCACATGATCTTTTTTTGCTAAAGCCAATCCTTCTGTTTTGTCAAATTTGTCGGTCTCAGTTTAAATTTTTTTACCTAAATCGAGAAATGGGCATGTTTTTTGCCAGTATTGAAAAAAGTAAGTAAATACCTAATGTTTTTGATGGCATTGCAAAACGGCAATTCTTATTTTAAAATAGCAAAAACGTTCTACGTTTTGCTCAAAATTGCCAAAAAAAGTTTTAATTTTTTGAATTAAATCGTTGAAAAGTTTCTTCCGTGTTTTTTTTTTTTGCAAAATTTGGAGAAAAGTTCTGGTTTTTGGCCAAAGTTACAAAATGTACAGTTTTTTTTTGCTTAAAAAGTTTTACTACCTACTTATTCGATCAGAATCTCAGAAAAGAAATCTTGTTTTTACTAAATTTGGAAAAAATTCTACTTTTTTAAGTAAATTTATTAGATATAAAGTTGCAAAACAGTCCCGTTTTTTCCCAAAACTAAAAAAAAGGCTAGGAATGAAAAATTTGACACTCGATTGCTTCAATCTGAACGAGAACAAGAAAAACTACAGCAATGGAGTGGGTTCTGCACCAGAAATGAAAAATTTGGCCCTCAATTGCTTCAGTCCAACGAAACAAGAAATGCTAAAATGCTAAAGCGGTAGGCGGATTCTGCGCCAGGAGTTGAAAATTTGACGCGCAATTGTCTCAATCAAAACGAACATGGAGGGCTACAGTGGAAGGTGGGTTCTGCGCGAGGAATCAACATTTTGACGCTCAATTTTTTCAATTAGAACGAACATAAAGGGCTACAAAGTTAGGCGGGTTCTGCGCCAGGAATGAAAAATTTTACGCTCAATTGCTTCATTCTGAACGAACAAGAAAAACTACAGCACTGAGTGGGTTCTGCACCAGAAATGAAAAATTTGGCCCTTGATATCTTCAGTTATACCAAACAAGAAATGATAAAGAGGCAGGCGGGTTCTGCGCCAGGAGTGAAAAAATTTGACGCAAAATTTCTTCAATCAAAATTAGCAAGATAGATTATAAAATTGACACCACTGTATTCCAAAATATTTCTTTGGATTCAGAAATGATAAGCTAAGTATAATCTAGAACAGTTTTGAAAAAGAAATTTTTAAAACATGAATTTATGCAAAAATATTTGATTTTATGTTTTCAACCGCTCAATGGAACTCTGAAAGTCGTCCTGAGAATGACGACAGAGGCTTACAATCTTTTGGAACTGAGCCATTTACCCAAAAACTGGTCGAGCACAGACTGGAGTGAAAAATGTCCTCTCTTTGAGGACCCTTATCTTCTTTTTAGAAGCATATCCATGACTAACATTTTGTCTGAGTGACTTTCAAGCTCAAAATCAAGATTTCCAATGAACTTGATCAAATTCCACGTAAATTTACCTACGTACATCAAAAATGAAGTGGGTTCCTGCAATTTTGACCAAATCGTTCATTTTTATGACAAAAATGTTAATCTTCTTCCAAAGAACAAGTTCGTTTGATTCTATAATATTTTTTTTTCAGCCAATCCTTTTGTTTTGTCAAAATTGTTGGACAGTTCAACATATTTTACCAAAATCGAAAAAGTCCCATTTTTCGCCAATGTTGCAAAAACAGTAGGTAAGTAGGTACCTACCTAATGTTTTTGATAACATTGCAAAAAGATAATTGTTTCCTCAAATTGCAAATGAATGTTCTACTTTTTGTTAAAAATTGGAAAAAAGTTAAAACAGTTCCATTTTTGCAAAATTTGGAAGGAAAGTTCTGATTTTTGACAAAAATTACAAGGTCTGGCGTTTTCTTTTTCGGTGAAAAATGCAAAAAAAGCTTTGTTTTTTGCCAAAAAAGGCAAAAAATTAATTATTGTTGTTCCTCAAAACTTTCCAAAAAAATGAAACTTTTTTTTTTGTAAAAATCGATTGAAAACGTTTTACTATTTGACCAAAATCTTAAAAAAGAAATTTTGTTCTCGCTAAATTTGGAAAAAAGTTTTACTTTTTTGAATAAATTCATCAATAGGTAGAATAAATTCATCAATAAATTGTACATTTATTGCAAAAATTGCAAAAAAAAGTATGTTTTTACTGTTAAAATTTGCAAAATAGTGTGTTTTTTTTTCAATATTGTAAACAGAGTTTGACTTTTAATTGACAAAATACTGATTTTTGGCCATCAATTTATGGTAAAAAGCTCAGTGTTTTTCTAAAGTTGCAAAAAATGCTGTTTTTTTTCAAAAAAATTCTGGTTTTTTTTTTTTAAAATTGTGTTTTTTTTCAAAAAATTACATTGCAGAAGAGTAGATAATTTTTTTCTCAAGTTGCAGAAAAGTTGAGCTTTCTCCATGAAATTTCAGAAAAAAATGCACTGCTTTCTGGTCAAAATTTCAATCAAAGTTTTGGTTCTCGACCAAAAATTGCAAAAAATGCTATTCTTTGTCAAATTTACTGAATTTTTTTTCTGAACAAATTTATCAGCAACTTGTAGGTTTTTTTCTGCTAAATGTCCCATTACTTATGGTTGCCATGATTCGCAAAAAATATCGAGTTTTGGCCAAAATGTTGAGAATTTTTTTTTTGGCAAAAGGGGCGAGTAGATTGATTTTTTTTGCCAAAATTTCAAAAATCAGATCGCAACATCCCCTTAAACATCGCTCATCTACTAACAGACTGTCCTTCTTACCAAAATGAACGCCCCAGACTTCTAAATTAGAAATGTCCTGCTTATTGGCCAATTTTCAAAAAGTGACCAGTTTCTGCAATAAATTCCAAAACATTTCTGTTTATTTTGTCAGAAGTGTGAAAAGAGCTCTGCGTTTTGGCCAAAATTGCGGAATAGCGTCCTTGAGTTTTTTGATAAAATAAAAAAATTTCTGCTTTTCGGCAACTTTTTCAAAAAAAAAAAATATATATATATATAGGCATCGCGGTAGGCTTATGAGCCAATTTTTCAAAATTTCAAAATTTTTAAAATCATTTTCAATTTCTGTTCTAATTAACTAATCGAAATTCTAATTGCACAGTCATTGAAATATATAATTTATCTGTATCAAGAAACAGAATAAAAAATTTTTGGAGAAAATTTTTTCAAAAAAATTTAAAAATTTTTTGAACTATATTGAATTTTGTGAAAATTGCTTGGTTGTCAAAAAGTCTGAACCACATCAAAATTTTTGGTATCAACAGTATTCCCATAGAGCAATAAAATGCAGAAAAATCATTAGTCAAATTTATCATCGTGCATACCCAATTTCAACAGGGCTTCGGGTATGCCGACCAGTACTTCCTATTCTATAGGCCTCATGTTAGTACTACATCTAGCGAACATCTCTGAGAAACATTTGGTGCGCGCAGCTAACTTTGACAAAACTAGTTTGAAACCGGTGGCTCACTTGTTATGTAACTTTAGCCTTTACGAAGTGAGCCAGGCTGGTAACCTACTGGTTCACTTCTTATGCAAGATTAACCCATACATGGGTTCATAAGTGTGCTGTCGTGAACATATATATATATTCTGCTTTTCAGACCAAATTGGGATTCAAATTGAACAAATGAACAGTGACTCCAAAATAGCAAACAAGTTGATGTGTTCCCCCTTCGCAATAAAATTTTGCTTTTATTCCAAAATTCAAAAAAAATGTGCTGCATTTTTCTGCAAAAATCTCAAACATGGGCATGTTTTTGTCTAATTTGCAAATAAATTATATCGTCTTCCAGCAATAGCTTTTTTGAATTTTTTAAATTTTCAAAAATTCTCCAAAGTTTTAGAAATGAACTTTGCATTAGCAATTTCGTTTCATGAAATTCACTTTCATTCTACTTAGCTTGGTTTCGTTCAAATCAGGGAGTGTGAGTCCAAAAGATTGCCTTGAAAAAATATATATACCTACCTACCTATTTTATTTTTGTTTGAAAAAATTCTTTCGCAACAATTCAATTAAGAAAATTCTCAAGTATCAAAAATAAAACATTTTTTCGCAGCAAATTTACCCAAATCCGACTTAATTTAACCCAAGTTTGGCTTTCAGGACCAGGTTTGAAAACTTTTGTGGCCCACTCGGCAGATATAATTCCGTTTCCGGTCAGTTTCTCGAAACAATAGCGAGTTAGTAAGGGCTCTTATTCTTTGTCATCGTTAGTACTCATGGAAACTTTTAGCCATTCGTCAATGCTGGTACTTTTTTTTTTTGCCTCAGCACTCAGCTCGTGGCTACCGCAACGAACACGAACACGTTTATAGGCTTTAAACGATACTCGAAAAGAAATTTCATCCCGAAACAATCGAACACGACGACGTGATGTGGCACGAGAGTGAGGCTGACGGAGAAGAAAAATGTACTACAAAAAGCCCTCGAATTTATAACCGAGTTTCGCGGCTAGGCTTCATTTTCTCTTGTTCTACACAACATTAAAGAAGACGCGATAAAGCGAGAAATACACAAGCATAGTATAGTGTGAGTGAGTACGAGTAAGTATATAGCTGATGCTGTACGCGCGAAAATAATGGCTAGGCGAACACGGTGCTAGGCTAGCCGTTTTTTGATTAACAGCACAAACGAAACGGATCTTCGCTTCGACAAAATTGCTTCATTATACTCTCATTAGAGAGGCAAAGCAGTCTTATTCAAAAAAACAAAAGAGAACGCGATTCCAGTCTACGAGTAAAGTTCCAGTTTAAGCTTTTTCTTTCTGCTTCTCATCGCATTCTCTCTCGTCGTATAGCGAGTCGGGTCCTTTTATACGAAACGTTTACTTTTTATAGTGTGCTGAGCAAAGTACAGGCGGAGTGAGAAGAAAAAAAGAATGCCTAGTGAAACGTTCTTCTTCATCGTTCGTTCGTTCGCCGCTCATGCACAATAAAAGTTGGCGTTTTCCATAGGAACTTTTTAACAATACGTATACCTACCTACCAAAAGCAACCAACACTTTCTTTTCGAAAATGTTATTACGACATAAAATAACCGGCGTATATATTTTATCGGCTTGAAAAATCTTCTATTTGCTCGGCCCACCGCCGACGAATTTATTTATACTCGAAGAAAAACAGAAAGAAGAAAGCACCTATGATGGAGAACACTGTAAATGGGAGGTGTGAGCTGTCGTCCTCATCAATACACTCGTCCAAAAAATATTTTTGTTTTCTTTTGATGAGTGAAGGTACGAGGCATCTAGCTTGTGTGTGTTTTAACGCTCGAATAATCCGATAAATTGATCGAGCCGTTGCATTATACTAGCGAGGTTTGCAAACTCACTCTCACACAAACGTGCACTCGTATTGTGTATTTATACCTTTAATATAGAAAATTGGGCATTCCTCAAACGTACTGGAAAATATGCACATTCGCCTCTATTATGTTTTATGGGTACCAGATCAATGGAAATTTTCAGCTTCAGGGCGTACAGAGAAAGTTGCCGAATATGGTTGAAATATTTGTGAAATTAGATAGGCTACATTATAGTCATACATCGATAATATTGAGTTTGAAAAACTGAGCTGTGGTTGAAAAAATTTCAAGTCTTTGATAATCATCTATACTTTTTTAGGCATCCCACCCACCTTCGCCCTCTCTTTTTCCACATATTTCAATTTTCATAACCGACATTTTCGGGTAATTATTATTTTCCCCTCAAATACATTAAACAAGTAAGTAAAATTGTTTTCAAAACTCAAAAAAGTCTTCGTAATATTGAAACACACAACGAGCTGGTAACCTGTTGCTGTAAAGATATTCAAATTTTCCATGCACACAATGTTTCCAGAAGTACAACTTTAAAAAAAAAAGCTCTCACAATGCTGCAGCTGTGAAGCATTTTCCTTTTCGGGATTTTGAATTTTCAATTTGCTCTTGTACATATAGTGCAAAGGTACTCGCCTTTGTAATGTTTTCGTTTATTGTTGTTGTTATAGTATTTTTTATTTTACCTACTTTCGAAGTGAAAGAAAAAAGAAAACAGTTCGCAAGGTGCTCTTAGCAATACTTTAATCTCGGTGCAAGTGCAATTATCTCGTTTGAAATATTCTTTTCGAGTGTAATCGGTGACAATTGCATTACTTTCGTGGAAATTGTAATAAAAAAGTACGTAAGTATTTTCTCTCGTTGGATACTTGGGAGTTTATGGGTAACTTTTGTAATACTGTGTGATTTTTATTTTGTAACAAAAGTGTAAATACAAAGTATGAGATTTTTTGGATACGATTTTTTAATACGTGTTTGGAAGTGAAAATCTGTTTTTTTTTTTTGTATAGAATTGGTAAACAGGTGCTTTAGATGTGCATTTTTCGATTTTTGGTGAAATTTTGAAAATCAAATTTAAGCCAAAAACTAGCTAAAAAATCAAAATTTTATCAAATTGACCTAGAAAGCCGAAATTGGGGATTCATTCCATTTTCGACCAGCGAAATTGATTGGAATAAGTTTCAAACCGTTTTGAGCAGTTCTGGAGCCTCCAGTAGATTTTTTAAAGTTGAAATTTCCACAAAATTTCATTAAACGAATTTGGAAATCCAACATTTTTGCAGAACTCTAACTTAAGCATGCTATTAAGTCGACTGATTGTGAGTTTAAGTCATTTTAAAAAATATTCAATTCGTTTGCGGTTAATCGATTACCTAGAAAATTCAATTCGTTCGCAAATGATTCACCAAAAATTAAATAAATGAATCGATTCGTTCGTGAACGAATCACTTATACTAATCAATACGTTCGCGAATAATTCACCAAAAATGATTCAATTAGCTTGTGAATGATTCACCAAAAGTCAAGTAATTGAATCAATTCGTTCGCGAATGATTCACCAAAATTCAAGCAAATGAATCGATTCGTTCACGAACGAGTCACTTATACGAATAAATTCGTTCGCGCATGACTCACCAAAAAGTATTCGATTCGTTCGCGAATGATTCACCAAAAATGATTCCATTCGTTCGCGAATGATTCACTGAGAATTATTCAATTCGTTCGCAAATGATTCACCACAAATAATTCAATTAGTTCATGAATGATTCACCAATAGTCAAGTAAATGAATCGATTTGTCCGCGAATGATTCACCAAAAATTATTCAATTCTTTCGCGAATGATTCACCGAAAATTATTCAATTCGTTCGCAAATGGTTCACCAACAATTATTTGATTCCTTCGTGAATGATTCACCAAAAGTCAAGTAAATGAATCGATTCGTTCACGAATGATTCACTGAAAATGACTCAATTCGTTCGCGAATGATTCACCAATACGTATTCAATTCGATTGTGAATGATTCACCAAAAATTAAATAAATGAATCGATTCGTTCGTGAACGAATCACTTATACAAATCAATTCGTTCGCGAATGATTCACCAAAAACTATTCAATTCGTTCGCGAATGATTCACCAATAATTATTCAATTCGATCGTGAATGATTCACCAAAAATTAAATAAGTGAATCGATTCGTTCGCAAATGATTCATCAAAAACTATTAAATTCGCTCGCGAATGATTCACTGAAAAATTCAATTCCTTCCCGAATGATGCATGTACTAAAAAATATTCAATTCGTTCGCGATTGATTCACTAAAAAAATTCAATTCGTTCGCGAATGTTTCATCAAAAATTGAATAAATGAATCGATTCGTTCGTGAACGAGTCACTTATACGAATCAATTCATTCGCGAATGATTCACCAACTATTAATCAATTCGTTCATCGCGAGTGATTTACCTAGAAATTAATCAATTTGTCCAATTGCCAATTGGTTGTGAACGATTCGATTCGATTCACTTTTCTTGAAAACAGATCAAATTCCATTGTTTCACAAAAAGTGACTCAATTTGTTCGTAAAAGATTATTGTATTTGAAGAAAAGTCGGTCCTCTCACGCTCAATGCGTGAGTGTTTTTTTGAATTTTTATTAAAATTTCCAAAAATTCATTATAAACCCTGAAATGATGAACTTCGCTGCTTATAATTTTGTTCATGGGGATCCTTCCATCTATAGCTTGGTTTCATTCAAAACCAAAAAGCGTCACTTCAAGCGAATCCTTATTAAAAAATTTAATTATTTTTCAGATTGTTGCCGATACTTGTCAAGTCGTTGTATTTAATTTACATTCGAGATGTTTTTAATCACGATTCAAATTTGAACAAGACTCACAGCATCAAGATTGTAGACTTCCACCATAATTTCAACTTGGTTGATTCGACGACAATCCAATTAAAAGTCAAAATGAGATGGAAAAATTCAATCACACTAGCATCCTAATGAAACTCTCGTCAAAAATTCGCGAAAAAGTACTCTTTATTGCGACATTTCGCTTCAGCTTGTACAGATTACATCGATCTCCACCACCGAAACGCAAGAAACAAGTAGAAGTGCCAATATCGTACGAATGTGTGAGCGTGTATTTCGCTTAATTGAAGGATTCAGAAGGATTACTCTCGAGTCATAGCGAGACTATACAAGTAGCATAGAATTTTTCAAACGAGAAACGTTAAATTTCAAAACGAAATCTTAAAGAAGGTTTAATTTAATTAGAGTTGCGCGAGAGCTGCCGAGATGGCTGCCATGTTGAACATATTCACGTCGTGGAACATATTGTGTGGCAATTTTTGCCACCTTGGTATACGAGAGTACCTACGTATTACCTACCATCCATGCACGTTTATTTATAAACTACCTAGAAAATACTCGTATACGTACCTACATATACGACGAACAGATGAACATACACATGTGTAGTGTGAGAAGGTAGTTAAGGTAGCTAGTACTCTATACATGACGAGAAACGAGTGAACTCTAGTTAATTAAACCGCAGTAGAAAAGCGTAAAAGGTTGAACCTTTTTCGAGGCGTTTTCTCCGCTCTCTACACACATTCGATGTCGAATTTCCTTCGTCATCGTCGTCGTCATCGTCATTCTAAAATACAACTCGAAGGAAAATCCTACTTCTCCCCTGAACCCACCTGCCCCCCGATCCCTCCTCTACACCTGCTCGGAGCTGTTATACAGGAAGAATGATTAGAAGCAGTGGTTCGCAGAGCGTACCGGCTTGTCGTATTAAAACAGATGAACGACTCGAGAGCGTTTTAATTCGCGAAATTAACGATGTCTTGGAGGTTTCCACGCGTAAAAATCATTTCGTAATGGACGGATTAGGCGAGTCATTTTTAACGGTATTAACTGACACGTTCTCGCTTCACGAGCCTTAAAAATAAATTCGATCTATCGATAAAAACCCACACCCCGAACAGCCATTCGAATCGATTCTCACAACCTTAAAATTAGCCCTCGTCTGCAAAAAAAAAAAAAAGACGAACAAAATGAAAATTACAATAACTAAAAATAAAAACCAACCGTTACCCTTCTGCTAATTAACTTTTTTCACCATTTTGTTGAGGCCAAAAAAAAAACTCCTGCCTGTAACCTAAGGCTAAAAAAAAGGCAATAAAATAACGTGCGGAAATTTATCAAAAAAAAAAAAGTTACCAATAAAGCTTACTACATAAACGGGGAAGCTACGCTTTGGCAATTTTTCTCCTGTTTCTCTTCACTTGTTGGTTAGAAAGGAGGGGACGAAAGAAAAAAAGAATTATAGAAAACACGAAGCATATTTCATAATGAACGGACGAACGAGTTCGAGCGTCACGAAAATTTTGACAGTTGATAAAAATATGGAGTTATTTTGTTGGTAAGAAAAATTCCACTCACTATTTGAGCCTTTTCTCGATTCTCTGACGCACGATTCGGCCATTTTTTTCTTTAATTTTTCGCACGAGCACCTTTCCACATCACACACACTCGATGAGAAATCTCAACTTGAGAGGATTTCCTCGAAGATTACTCATTAGAAAGGAAATATGAAAACATCTGCTTGAATTTTAGTCGAAATATTGATTTATAACACTCGACCAAGAAAGTAGAATACATTTTTAATTTGTTTATATAAGAATAGCCTAACCCTTTTCTCGGCGTTGCTGGGTAAAACGGAGGAGTCATTTCGAACCCGAAAATAAACTCATTTCTTCGTCGATTTTCATCGAGTTCCTATTTCCAACCTGAACTCGCTGTTTGCAAGTTGAAAAGAACTTTTTTTCTTTTTTTGAAATTGAGATTTATGTCGGTGTTTTTTTTTTCGTCTTCATTCTGTTCTCTATTCTGTCGTTTTCTCTCTTTCAATCAGCCAGCCAGCCGCTGAAATAAGTTGAATTTATTTCATAGCGTGTCACATAGAGAGTGGAGATATCGACGGGGCGAAATCGTCATTTTTCATTGTTCCATTTTAGATTGATAAGTTGGTTGTTTTGCTTTCCTGCCTGCCATGCCTGTTCCCCTGACGCAACGAATTCCAAATAGAAACTCTGTTTGACTCGAAGGCACCCTTTTTTTTCTCCTCTTGCTTTTTCGCCTCTCTTTCTCAATCGACTAAAATATCAAGTTGACTTTTCGTACAAACAGCCTGATTGCGGCGAAATTTTGATGGATAAGATATGGCGGAAAATTTCTTTTCTTTGGAGGTTTTGTTACGTCGTCGTCTGCGTTCGTCGAGGATGCCTTCGAGAATTTACCGATGGAAAATTGTAATTATTTTTCGATAAGTATAAAAGCGCGCGAAAAGTTTACATATTTGTTTCGAACCGTTCGGTTCGTTTAGAATAAAATGATGTCGAAAGTTATACAGCTGGCGAGGTGTCGTGATGGCTGTAAAGAGGAAAAAATTCAAAGTGAAATAGAACATCTCCACGAAGCGGAATTTTTTCTCGATTTTATGAAAATTAAATGGGTGGAATTGGATTTTACAGCAAACGGACCATTGCTGGATTTCATTTCTGGTCAAAAATGTCAATTTCCTTATCAAAGCATTGGTTTGTTTTCTATTTCGGAAGATATTCATTTTCTATCAAGAAATGTACATTTTCTAATGAAAACCACCCATTTTCTGCCAAAACTTTTCTTTGGGAAAAAATTGTTTATTTTCTTAAAATGAGTATAAAACCCTCATTTCCTTCAAAGCAATCTCATTTTTTTTAAAAAATGCTTATTTTTAATTTTTTCACAAAAAAATGCTCAAGTATTTACTTTTAAGAAACGCTCATTTTTCCATCAAAAAGCGCTCATTTGCTCCTTAAAAAACGCTCAGTTTCTTCACAAAAAATTTCTCATTCTCTCCTTCAGAAAATGGTTACCCAGTTTCTGTGAAAAAATGCTCATTTTCTTCAACAAAAAATTCTTATTTTTTCACAAAAAAATGCCTACAGATAGAAGAAGATGTAGAAAAGGAGTGGGCATGCCTGAAAAATATTGTACAGAGAGCAGCAGAGGAGGTACTAGGAAAAAGATCAAGTAGACAAATCCACAAAAAGCTGAAAATCTGGAATGGCGAACTATCAAGAGAAGTGAAGAGGAAACAAAACCTTCTCCTGAAGTGGATGAGTTCAAAGAACGAGCAAGACAAAGGAAGCTACATACAAAGAACAGTGCCATAAGACAAAAAAGATGATAAGAGAAACAGGACAGGAACAATATACGATTTCAATGAAATGTCACAGTGACGTCACTTGACGGACAGCTGTGCTGTGATTGGTCGGTTTCATTGTCAACAAACAAATTTGGCCGTAAATTATTTGTAGCATTACGTTAAATGGGGAATTTAAAATCTGTAAAGAAATAAGGAAAACGCTTGTTAAATTCGGATTCTGTGTTGAAAAATACCCTAGAATCATACAAGCTTTCTCCTTATTTCTTTATAGATTTTAAATTCCCCATTTAACGTAATGTTAATTTACATCCGAAAACGTTTGTCGCTTCACGATTAGCCAATCACAATGCAGCTGTCCGTCAAGTGACGTCATTGTGACGTTTCATTGAAATCGTCTATATGAAAGGTTTGTGGTGAACATGAAGAGAGATACATATAAACTTAAACCAAAAGTGTACAAAATAATCAAAAGAATATCGGAAGATGAGGTAACTTACACAGAGCCAACATTGCCCCACCAGACTATGAAATAATGGTTGAATACTACGCGAACATATGGAGTGATCCCGACAATGAAATTGAAGTGGCAAACCATGAGGAGAACAAGTCGCACCTCGGGAGTAATAAGGTCACATCTCAAAAAAAATTGATTTTGATGTTTTTGCATTTTTGGGGTTTGTATGACCCCCATCAACCAAAAATTACACTTTGAGTTGGGTACATTATATAGATCTTGTAAAAAACGCAAATGGCCTAACTCAAAATCTCAACAACATTGCAAGTTGTTTGGAGTTATAAGGGCACATCTCAAAAAACTCCCACCTTTTTTGAGCACATTTCATACATACAAAGTGTTAACAAACAGTTTTGATTGTTTTGAATGTTTGTCAATTAGAAATAGTCACAAGGAGTGCATTTTTTACTGGTTTGTACCAAATGGAAATTTTTTTTTAAAATTATCACTTTTCAGAAAAATGAATTTGCACATATCGCACCTCGGGAGTTATAAGGTCACATCTCAAAAAAGTGAAATTTTACAGGAGAGTGATTTTCTTTTTTTTTAAAACTTGATTCATTATTTTCAACAACTTATAATCAATTGTGAGGAATGAATAGCATGTCATTTTGAATATTGGGTATCCTACCTTCATTTAGCGTAAGAATATTTTGAAAAATAAACTCTTAAAGAGGAAATATTTCAATGTTTGGAAAACATTTTGAGTTATAACCTTTCATAAAAAGTGATCTGGAGGCGAAAAAAAGCGTCCAAAAAAATTTTCATGATAACAAAATTGTAGAGAATTAAATTTCCAATCGACATAATGTCGTTAGTTTTTTTCTAGAGTGCTTAGTTTTTGAGTTTTTCCCAAAAAACTAAAATTTTAATATATATGCAAATTAATTTTTCTGAAAAATGTTCTATTTTAAAAATTTTTTGTTTTGGAACAAACCTACAAAAAATACACTCCTTGTGATTATTTTACATCTTAAAAACGTTCAACACTATCGAAACTGGTTTCTGACACTTTGTATGTGCAAATTTTACTCAAAGAAAGAGGAGTTTTTTGAGATGTGACCTTATAACTCCAAACAACTTGCAATGTTGTAGAAATTTTGAGTTAGGCCCTTTGCATTTTTTACATGATCTAAGCAGCATACCCGACTCAAGGTGTTATTTTTGGTTGCAGGGGGTCATGCAAACCCCAAAAATGCAAAAACATCAAAATTGATTTTTTTTGAGATGTGACCTTATAACTCCCGAGGTGCGATATAATGAAATTTTAGTTTTTTGAGAAAAACTCAAAAACTAAGCACTGTAGAAAAAAACTAACGACATTATGTCGATTGGAAATTTAATTCTCTACAACTTTGTAAACATGAAATTTTTTTGGACGCTTCCTTTCGCCTCCACATCAACTTTAATGAAAGGTTCTAACTCAAAATGTTTTCCAAACATTGAAATATTTCCTCTTTAAGATTTTATTTTTCAAAGTGTTCTTATGCTAAATGAAGGTAGGATACCAGATCTTTAAAATGAGGTGCTTTTCATTCCTCACAATTAATTATAAGTTGATAAAAATAATGAATCAAGTTTTAAAAAAAAAGAAAATCACTCTCCTGTAAAATTTCACTTTTTTGAGATGTGACCTTATTACTCCTGAGGTGCGAAGTATGAGCCATTCTCTTGGGAAGAGCTAGATGGAGCCTTGAAAAGATCCAGAAATGGAAAAGCCCCAGGCAGCGATAAGTTACCAACAGACTTATTCAAGAATGCCACAATAACCATTAAGAAGAGACTGCTAGCTTTCTACAATAAAATACTATCAGGTGTGACCATACCCGAAGACTTCCATACTGCAATTGTAATACCCATTTTCAAAAAAGGAGACCGAAATGACCCAGGAAACTGCTGTGGAATTAGCCTATTAAATGCTACTTACAAAATACTTGCAAAGATGCTAGTGAGAAGAATTGAGAGCCATGTGGAACCAATAATATTGGAATGCCAAAATGGATTTCAAAAGGGGGGATCATGTATAGATGGGATATATGCAACAAAGCTGCTGATTGAGAAGAGATTAGAATATAACCTAGAGACCCATATGTGCTTTGTTGATCCGGAGAAGGCATATGATCGAGTATGAAGGAAGAAGTTGTTTGAAATCCTGAGGAAAATTGAAGAGAATGAACAAATAGTACGCTTAATTGTTGAAATATACACCAATAATGTAATAAGAGTACAATCTGGAAACATATCAGAAGCAAAGAAGATAGGAAGAGGAGTAAGACAGGGATGCCCAATGTCATGTAGTCTGTTCAACATCTTCTTCAATGACATGATTAAAGAATGACTGAAAACCAAGCCAAAAGGGCTTGACATCAATGACACCAATGTCAATACCCTGCTGTTTGCTGATGATCAGGTGGTCTTTGCTGACAATGAAGATGACTTGCAGAGAGCAAAATACAACCTTCAGAAAGTAGCTGATAAGTATGGAATGAGAATCTCGTTGTCAAAAACAAAGGTGATGGCCTTTGAGGGGAAAGAGCCAATACACAGTAAAATTGTTGTAAATAGACTGCCAGTGGAACAAGTTAAAAGCTTTAAATATCTCGAATGTGAGCTATCATATGAAGGAGAAGTTGATGCACAACTTATGATCAGTAAATTCCTGAAAGTAAGCGGAGCGATAAACCGAGCCATACCTTCAAGAAAAGTCAGAGCTGAAACTCAAATAAGAATCTTCAATACGCTGGCAAGACCAATGCTGCTGTATGGAAGCAAAACATGGATGATGAGAAAGGATCTATAAAGCGAACAAAGACATCCTGAAGGAGCTAGGAGCAGAGCCAATCATTAGACGAGTGAAAGATTACAGAATGCCTGATGAACGGTCCCTTCAAAAAGTCAAAGAATACACTCCAACTGGCAGGAAGAGCAGAGGAAGACCGAAGAAAAAACTTGATGATACATCGGCAAGCAATTTTTCCACAGTTTCCCAGACGGGCTGAACAGCTCACTGGGTCAAAGTTCAATGATGATGATGATCAAATTTAGGCTAAAAACGAGGGGGAAAAAATCAAAATCTTACCAAATTGACCTAGAAAGCTGAGTTTTAAGATGTACCCTATTTTCGACTTGCCGAATCGATTGGAAACTGTTTCAGAACGTTTAGAGTAGTTCTGGAGCCTCTAGAAGATTTTTGAAATTTTAAATTCCAACAAAATTTCACCAAATGGAGTTGGAAAGCCGAAATTTATTCTGCAAATTAATTTCAATACACCACGAAGTTGACTGCTCATTGAAAAAATCTAATACTCTTTAAAAATTCTCAATTTTAAAGGGGTATTTTTCCAGAAAAGTTTTCGTCAAAAGCCTCATTTGGTTCTTCAAATAAATGTACATTTTTTTTCAAAAACGTTTGATTTATTTAAATGCTCATGCCTCCCTTTTTTTTTCTAAATTCTCATTTTTGTCAACAAATATTTCTCCTTTTGAAAAATGTATGTTTTTCAAAAAGAATTGTCATTTCCTTCACAAATTCATTCTCCTCCAAAAATACTCATTTTCTTCTCCCTCCTTTTCTAAAAAATTGTCTCATCGAATATGAACACGCCATAAAATAAACTTTGAAAAATCACGTGTCTATTATTTTCAGATTTCACAAATCATATAGCAGGTGTTCATATTTTTCTTTCAACTTCAAGAATCTCGAGTGAGAGGAGAATACTTCATCCGATAGGATGGAAGTAGTGCTATAGGTATAGTTTTTGAGCTAGGTATCATTACCAATCGTCAATATATCATTTTCACTTTGCTTCCAAAGTAACAAACGGTAGGTACGTTCGGAGTATATATTTCTCATTAATACAGTTAGATTTATAGTATACCTATGAGCAGATGTACCTACGAGTACATCTTGTTCTAAGATACACTCTCTCGTACGCCCGCACAACAGGCACACACGTTTTCCAACGTGTATAAATTATTTTAAAAGCAAGGCAATAGGATGAGACGCATATAGATGGTATTTTCTTTCATGCTTTTGTGCGGTTAACGCCGTCTCGCGTTCTGTATATGTAAACATAGTGTAGGTATAAGACGAGAAAGGGAATGGTTTTCGCCTTATGCATGCCTTCTAGAGAAGGAAACGAGGATGAAAATCGCGCAAATGCTTCGAATACAGGACGTATAATATGTAGGTAGACACGGAAACGTTAGTTGAAAGAATTTCGGCTCGTAGTGCGGTTTTTAAAGGAGTTAGCTCTTCGGTGAGGTGGGATGAAGAAGGAAGGCTTGCTCTAAGTTAAATTTATACTCCATTTTCATTAATAACTTTCGCATTTGTCATCTAAACTCATCGTGAGAGATTCGTTACACCTTGGTTTGTTGTATCAAAGTCTCAACACGGCGTCGAGCGCCGCTATATCGAGCTTTGAATAAATATTTAACGAATTTTAACCAACCGTAAACGTTCACGCATTGGTTTCCGCGGGTATAAACTTGTAGACTTTTGTAAGATTCAATTTTTCATCGTCGACACGATAGAGATCCCCGCTTTAGTGCGGGTATAACGAGGGTGGAAGGGTTACTAGATACAGGTATTCGGCGGATATTTCCAATCTTTATTACTATACGAAGCGTCGAATTAACTCGTTCAATTATTCCGATTACGTAGTTTTCAATTCAGCCCTGTTCGACGTTCGTCTGTCTGGCGTTCAATTTGCGCGCACAATAACGCCTTTAATCATCGTAATGCGCCCAAGTAATCGGGTAAAAATAAATTTCAATAGGAATGGAACCTTTGACGCGATTTTTTTCTCTCATTTTTTAAATACGGAGGTACGTTGATGGTAGTTGGTACAGAGTAGTATTTGTAGGTAGGTATGTAGGTACGAAATAAAGCGTAGAATTTATCGGACCTTGTTTCCTAACGAGGTGCTTTTTCTCTTTTATTATCTGCTCTGTTTGTATTTTCTAGTATGTTATCTGTACCTTGTATGTACCTGCGTATTTAATTTAAATATATATCGTATCGTCATTCCATCGAGTTTGTATATACGGATGTGAAATCCACTCTGATTTGATTTTATGAACGGTATGCGTCTACTTTGTTCGTATTTTTTTTTTTTTTTGCACGAGGTTGGCTGTTTTTGTGAACTGTCTGCATGTAGACTTGACGGCATCTTGTTTCTGGTTCTGTCCTGTGGACAATTCTGTTCTTTGCTTTGTTCTTTTTGGTTGGATGTAGTGAAACTTTATCCAGCTCTTGAAAATTTCTCATAATGGGTCATTGCATGCCAAATCGGTGGATTTTTGCACGAGAGGTCTTCGATTTTTTTTCAAAATCAGATCATTTGAAGAGGTCATCAAACGTTGACGAATGACGCAAACCAGACATTTTTCGAAGATTTTAACTCATTATTACAATCCTCTTCACCCACATTAATTCTTGGCGATTTTAATGCAAGAAACACACTATGGGGTTGCCGAACAACCAACTTTAACGGTTCAAAGCTTCTAGATATATGTTCCAATCTTGGTTTGGTGATCAGCACTCCCAATGTTCTGACATTTTACCCCTGTCAATCTTCTTATAAAGCTGATATTTTAGATATTTCACTTCTAAAAAATTTTCCCTATACTCATGAAAGTTCAGTCATCACAGACCTTGATTCTGATCATCCCCCTGTAATCACCAAAATTACACTTAATGATGGAATTCTTTGTCATACTTCCTCTCGTACAACCACTGACTGGTCTATTTTCTAAACAGAGCTGGAAGAGCTTCCACCTACTATTGAAGAGATTTTACAGAGCACTGAAATTGACTCTCACCTTGACTCTCTGTCTAGAACAATTCTTTGTGCTGCCTCCAAAGCTCAAAAAGCAATCTCTAAAGTCAGCATAACAAATTCTAATCTTCCTTTTCCAATTGTTCGACTCATCCTCAGAAAACATCGCTTGAGAAGACAATGGCAAAGAACAAGAGACTATTCCTTGAAAAATCGCTTGAATCATCTAACCCATAATGTACGGAAAAGATTGGAAGAATATCGACATGCCAACTACCAAAGGTATCTTGAGAGCCTATTGCCCAATTCTTCTTTATGGAGTCATACTAGAAGTCTCCTTAACAAACTAATGAAGTAATGATATTACCTCCACTAACTCATAATAACAAATCGGTGACTACAAACCATGAAAAATGTGAATTATTTGCTGATTTTTACAAAGATATTTTCTGCAATAGAAATACAGACACTCTTGATATTTTGACTGAACCTAGCAATCATCGTCTTTGCAAAATGCTTCGTCGAATCTCAGCTGAAGAAATTTGCTATATCATCAAAAAAATCAGAATCTGGAAATCACCAGGCTTGGATAACATAAGTAACATTAGGTATGCTTAAAAACCTTCCAACAAATATCCTAATGAGCTTCAAAACACTTTTCAACTCTTGCGTTCCAATGGGTTACTTTCCTAATGCCTGGAAAATTGCCAAAGTAATTGTGCTATCCAAAAAAGAATCTCCTTCTTCGTCTCCTAATGATTATAGACCTATCAGTCTTTTCTATTCTCTATCCAAAATCCTTGAAAAAATCATTTGTAAATGTCTTTTGGAATTTCTGAAAAAGGAACAGATTTTGCGATCTTTTCAGTATGGTTTTTATAATAAAATGAGCACAGTTCATCAGTTGCATCGAATGGTACAACTTATTAACAATGGCTACCAAAAGAAACAATTCACAACTGCAGCTTTTATAGACATCAAAAAGGCCTTTGACTCTGTATGGCATTGCGGTTTAATTCACAAATTAGTTACAATCAAAACACCCACCTATCTACGTAAAATCATTTCTTCCTTCCTTCAAAATAGGAAATTTTATGTTCAAATCGACGATGAAAGCTCTTCGCTTTGAGGAATCCGCCAAGGTATAACGCAAGGCGCTGTATTGAGTCTAACATTGTTCATCTTATACTGCTATGATATTCCTAAACCAGCTGATAATGAAATAGCAATGTTTGCTGATGATACATGTTAACTCAGCCAAAGTAATGATCTTCTAATTGCTAGTAATCAACTTCAAGCTGGTATCAATGAATTGGAACCATGGTTTGAATGCTGGAAACTTGAGTTAAATCCTCTTAAAAATGAAACTAAAATCTTCACACTTCGCAAAATATCATCAACTCCAGAAATCTTAATTGATAACACTGTGGTACCATGGAATACATCATCAGTTAAATATCTCGGTGTACACTTGGACTAGAAACTAATATCGTTCTCAAATCACGCGATGCGATGCCTACCTCAAACTATGTAAACTTTACCCCTTACTGAATCGTCGTTCCAGATTGTCTACATCTTGCAGTCTACTTCTTTACAAAAGTCTCATCTGTAACTCATTCATATATGCAGCGCCAATATGGATAACAGCTTCAAAAACTAACAAACATAAGCTACAAATTATAAAAAACAAAGTTCTGCGAATCATTACAAACGCACCATGGTTCATCCAAAACAATCAGTTACATAATGAACTGCAAATAGAATCAATCGACGCCTTCTCTGAAAGACTTACTGAAAATTACCTATTCACGCTGGAATTGCTTGATGACTTCGAATTCCTACTTAGCAGAGCCGAATAAATACATATTTCTTCTTCTTCTTCTCTGGATCTTTTTTGGCGGAGTTGTGGGGCATCAAAGTTTTCCAAAATGGTCGAAAATGGAAAATTTCAGTTGCAAATTGCTTGTAGCACGTGGTATAGAATTTTGATCTTTTTTTTCTAAATTGTAGTAGGTATGTACTTTGAGAGGGTAATTGACGAACAATGTCAAAATCAGTGTTGCCACTCTCAAAAACCTAAAAAAAATCATTTTTATTTTTGAAAAAAATGCTCATATTCAACTTTGAAAAAATTCTCATTTTTAACTATGAAAAATGCTCATTCTTATGAAAAAATGATTTTCACATTAAGTTTTTGAATTTGAGATATTTTATGTTTTTAAAACAAGTTTGATACTTATGTTGAAGCTCAGTTGAGAAGGGAGGGAGGAGGGAGAAGAGGATTGGACAAATTAGCCTTGGTGAGGTAAAATTCCGTCTTGGTTCATGAAGTTAAAAATTCAGGATCACAATACCCTTACTCAGTAATTTTGGAAACGTTTTAAACCATCACCTCTATCTCAGAGGTCTTTTTGATTTTTCTTTAAATACCTAAATAGGAGCAATGTATACTAATAAATTTCGTTATAATCGTCTCGTGACAATTTTATTCTGTCCACCTTTCTCGAATATTTCAATTTTGAATGCACAGTCATTTCGAGTCAGCCGGCGCCCACGATTTAATTACTTCTACAGTCGGTGGTTTTGGATGTTTATTTTGCTTCATAAAGTCGACGTATCAAACGTATATAAGACGGTTCATTTGACGCGAACGTAGACGTCTTGTCATTTCGAATCGATTGCGGTATTTAAAAGCTCGTGCTTAGGTGTGTTCGTTAACCGAGTGTAAAAATGACGATCTTCGATGTTTTTCATTTTCGCCCGTCCATATAACTTCACTCCATATACGGGTATTTTCCAACCCTGGTGCTAACAAGAGGGCAAGGAGGGAAAAACCACCTTTCGCTTCGATACCGATTTAATAATCGATGCGTTAAGGAATATAAGTTGAAAGGTGACGTTTATGTGTACATGCAGTATTCGATATATCAACAAATATTATACTTCGTATACCGATTGGTAAATATTTACTCGACGCAAATATTGGACTGTAAGAAAACCACGTCGAAGTAGCAGGCTATTGCTTCGAGTTATCTTTTAATTGGTCTACGGTATAGAGAGAAAGAGAGAATTTCACCTCGGTCAAAGCGAAATTCACGATCTTAAATTCAATCTCGTCTCGTCTCAGCGAATAATACCGTAGAATGGTGGAATTTGAACAGACCAATTTCACCAAGTTTAATTTAGAAAGCCCAACTTCTTGAATGTTAAATACTAGGACACGAGAAAACAAACGAGTAAAAGTAATTAGATACACAAAAGAGGTAACTTGCCCCCTGCCTCATCGTTCCAGTTCTACGTGAAGCTTTGTATTGTAAAAGCATGCAAGATGTTGGCGAATTATTAAACTATACGCTGACTCGAACAGGTACTATACAAAACTCTGCTCCATGAAGAAGACGAGGCGAGAGTTTTTAATATCTGCCAACTATACGATGAAAAAGCCAGTACTATTTCGAGTGCTATAGTACATACAATATGTTTTACGATTAGAGAGAAGGCAAAGGGGTATGAAGTGAATTTATCTTCGGATAAGGAGTGGCAGCGATACAACGTTGGATAAGTTTAGGTTTTTTTTTTTTAAAACATAAACTCGATACAGACAGATTTTGTTCATCATCAACTTGTGTAGTTTTTCGACAAGACTACTCGAAAACTTTCCAAGGAATTGAATTGCTACACGAAACAAACACGACTACTCGAGTACTTTTGATGAAGAAATATAGTTTTTTTTTCTCAGACCTTGTTTCAGTCTACCTACTTCTGAAGCAACTGAAATATATTGTACAGTTTTTCGTCCTGCTAAAGCGTCTTTATCATATACTTACTACGAGTACACATGTATTGCAACATCTTTGTTTACTAGGTGTTGGGCGTTTAAATTCGTCGTTTATGGAATAAATATGAGGAGAGAAGGGCCAGTAAAGTGACGTTCTTTTTTGCCATATAATATTTTAAACCTCAAGGTACGTATCTGGTTCGTGAAGTACGTACGAGTTATGCAGTTTTACTTTTCAGTCTTGCTGTGCTCGAGTCTCTGCGGATGAAATGTCGCTTTTCATTCCCATACGGCGGTACTCCGGGGACGAGGTTAGAAGAAAAACCATTTCGATGAATTCTGTTCTGTGTATGCTCTTTTTGCTGTCAAATTGCTCTAAACGAGAAAGATTTTCTCTTAGATGGTTGTGCTTCGACGTTCGACAATTTCACGAGTAAATTTTCCCAGTTGGTTACTTACGCCGTTGAGCTAAATGTAAAGTGGCTAGATGCGCATTGCGTTTTGTGAATAATTATTCGAGCTTCGTTCGAGAGATTAGTACCTAGTCATGAAATAATTGAAGCAAATTGGTCATTTAGTAAGTACTGCAAAATAATTTTTTCAGATTGGGTCTCTAAATGAATGAGAATTCATTTTTTTGTATATTCCTTTGATTGAGAAATTTAAAAAATCGTTGCCTTCGCCCTAATAACTCCTTTTTGGACTTTTTTGAGGACAGGTGAGGCAGGGTTGTTTTATTTACCAATTGAAAATTCCCATCATGCTAAACACATATTGAAAATCAATTGAAACAAAATGAAAAAGTGAATTTTTAGTACATAGAAAGCGTGTATTTTATTTTAAAGAAAGTGAATACTTTTTTAAAAAATAATTGAGTATTTTTTTTAAATAAGATAAAACTTGAGTATTTTTTTTAAATAAGATAAAACTTGGAAAAGAAAAATACAATTTTTCAATGGAAATGAGCATTTGTACAGAATGTTTTTTTTTGGTCACATGATTATTTCAATTTTCAGGAAATCAGGGGACCTAAAGGTCCGTAGGAGGGACTGAATTGAAAAAATATTCCGATATTCTTTTTCAGCGCTTTCGAAAACATACCTATAAAACGATATGTCACATGATATTTGACTTTTTTTTTTTTTTACATTTTGACCAAAATTATGGGGCTCCATTTCCTCCCATGGTCTTGCGAATCCAATCACGAAAAGTTTATTTATCTAGTTGTGAATATCATTGAAATGCATAATGATTTCTAGATTGTTTACAAATTTTTAAATCATAGCTCCAAAATTTAGTAAGCTTTTGAAAATTTAACTTTCAAAAAAAAATTCAACTTCGAACTTTTGAACTCTTTGGTGAGTGTTTTTGAGATGATTCAACTGTTTCTGAATTGCCAGGAGCAGCTTTTCTCTAAATTGGCAACATGGTCGTGAATAATTAACACTCCAAATTTGAGCATTTTAATCACGATTTTGTTTCTTTCCTAATGTGATGAGGAACTTATAAAAATTTGTTGAGCAAAATCGAGGAACTTAATCCTAGAGCTGGACGGATATCGCCCTCGCTCCAAATTTCGAACATGAAGAAAAGCAGGAGCGAACGATTACTTTGCCCTCCCAGCTGTTCAAGGACAATCTGAAGGTCAATTTTTCACTCCTGGCGCAGAACCCGCCCACCTTTCTCGACAAAATTTCTCAGTACAGCTCGATTTCCAAACACTAGAAGAAATGTTATATCAAGGGGGAGTAAGGTGGGAACTCACAATTTGCTAATTCAACCGAGGAAAAGAAGAACGAATGCTCCTAGTCAATCTGAGGTAACTGGTGATCAAAAGTCTTCACTCTTGGCGCAGAACCCGTTTGTCGGCGTTTGTCTATCAGGTTGAAATTTCTCTCCTACATGTCTTGTTATTTCCCATAATTATTCTTGAATGGCGAATAATGGGAGGAGCAGGAGAAGGAGGAGGAGGAGGAAGAACAGGAGAGAGTGCAAAAAATCTCAACCTCAAAATTTTCAACTTGGAAATTCACTTAGGTATTTGAATTCAAGAAGGAAGAGACCAAACAGCGGGTTTATTGGGGATCAAATATCTCATTCCTGGCGCAGAACCCGTTTACCAATTGCGTTGAAATTCACTAGGCCTATCTCAACTCTTTACTGTCAGTTTCAAGGTTCCACAAAGAATTCAGTCTTAAAAGAACAAAACGACCTTCTTTCTCTCCACTTTATCCCGTAGCAGTTGAAAGCCAAATTTTTAATTCCTGACGCAGAACCCGCTCACCTCTCTGATCGAATTTTTCCATCGCAATCATTTGGTCACTTACGAACCAGTGTTTTGAAGAAGGACCCAGGAGTAGCGAAGAATGTTACCTACAACTTCAAAAATTACTTCGACAAAAATAATAGAATTCCTTGTTCTGAAGTAATAATTAGGGGTCAGATTTTTTCATTCCTGGCGCAGAACCTGCCTACTTTTCTTCTGATAATTTCTCAATACAACTCTTCAGACAATCTTGGAAGCAAAATTGTAATTGTGGGGAGAGGGTGGGAGCACAGTCACCAAAAGTTTCCAACCTCTAAATTTCAATTTGGAAGATAACGAGGGGAAAAACGAATCCCCTCTTCATTCTGAGGTAATTGGGAATCCGAAAATTCTTCACTCCTGGCGCAGAAACCGTTCACCTTTCTAGCCAATAATTCCCTTTACAACTCTTTTAAAGAAAGCCACTCTATTTTGTACAATTTTTCTTATCCTCCCAAATGCAGATTCATCGTCAAAGGAAGGGGAAGGGATCACAAAAATTTCCAATATATCTTGCAAAGTTTTGACTTGGTGATTTACTTTTTACACTGTGGTGAAAAAGGAGTGAACAATGATGCTGTTGCAGATCTTTCTTATTCCTGGCGCAGAACCCGTACACCAATTAAGTTGAAATTCACTTGCATAACACCACCACCAAACATCCATTTCATGAGATACCAACAACCCTGATCCTTATTTTTTGTTCTGAATGCAATTGAGAGCCAAA
The DNA here is from genome assembly GCF_950023065.1 of Planococcus citri. Taxonomy (NCBI): domain Eukaryota; kingdom Metazoa; phylum Arthropoda; class Insecta; order Hemiptera; family Pseudococcidae; genus Planococcus; species Planococcus citri. The sequence continues at coordinate 8,665,171 of NC_088681.1, forward strand.
TGTGTGATTCCTGGCGCAGAACCCGCCCATTTGTCTAGTCAAATAATAAAATCTCAATTGTTTGCTCACTCATGGAACATGACAAGAATTGTGTTCGGAATAGGAGGGGGGAGCAAAGAATGCTCCATCCTGAAAATTGCTAAAATTTTCACTCCTGGCGCAGAACCCGCCTCTCCCCCCATTTCCGTACTCATTCCTGTTTTTTCATGATTGAAGCAATTGAGAGTCAAACTTTTTATTCCTGGCGCAGAACCCGCCTACCTCTGTAGCGATTCATGTTTGTTCTGATTGAAGCAATTTACCGTCAAATTTTTTATTCCTGGCTCAGAACCCGCCTACTATTGCAGCATTTCAGATTCGTTCTGATTGAAGCAAATAAGCGTCAAATTTTCAACTCCTGGTGCAGAACTCTCCTGCCTCTGTAGCCTTCCATGCTCGTTTTGATTAGGGCAATTGCGTGTCCGATTTTTTCATTCCTGGTGCAGAACCTGCCCACCTCTGTAGTGATTTATGTTTGTTCTGATTGAAGCAATTTAGCGTCAAATTTTTCATTCCTGGCTCAGAACCCGCCTACTTTTGCAGCTTTTCAAATTAGTTCTGATTGAAGCAAATTTGCGTCAAATTTTCAACTCCTGGCGCAGAACCCGCCTACCTCTGTAGTGATTTATGTTTGTTCTGATTGAAGCAATTTAGCGTCAAATTTTTCATTCCTGGCTCAGAACCCGCCTACTTTTGCAGCTTTTCAAATTAGTTCTGATTGAAGCAAATTTGCGTCAAATTTTCAACTCCTGGCGCAGAACCCGCCTACCTCTGTAGTGATTTATGTCTGTTCTGATTGAAGCAATTTAGCGTCAAATTTCTCATTCCTGGCCCAGAACCCGCCTACTATTGCAGCCTTTTAAATTCGTTCTGATTGAAGCAAATGAACGTCAAATTTTCAACTCCTGGCGGAGAACCCGCCGCGCCTACCTCTGTAGCCTTCCATGCTCGTTTTGATTGAGGCAATTGCACGTCAGATTTTTCATTCCTGGCACAGAACCCGCTCTCGTCTATTTTCAAAATTTTTCATCACAGTGCCCTAGCTCTCGTGATTTACGAATAAAAATCTATTTCCAGTCAGCTTTCCAATTTCTAGTTCACATCCTGAACTGTTTCAAGCAATTCTTGGCAGGACCCGAATTTTTTTGGGCGAAGCTATACACATTAAAATTTTATGATTGGCCAAAATATAGGCTAAGAAAACGTCACAAAAATATCAAGTAAGCATTTAGGATGCCTTTCATCAGGTTTTCGCAAGTTCTGAGTCCGAATATCCATTTATTTTTTTTGATGCTCTCCTCTGAGCGCCTCTTCAGCGTCCCACCTGCTCCCCCATTTGCAAAATCAAAATAAATAAAAATAAAAATCTGCCGTTCTGAGAGCACTGAGTTCGAATAATTCTTCATTTTTTCGGATTTGACTTCTCAACATTTCTGCAGACTCGCAATTTTGACAAAAGTGAGAGGTTGAGAGGTCATTGAGGGGTCAAAATCCAAAAATAAATACATATCTCGTAAGCCCCAATAAAAAATGAACAATAAATACCTACCTGCTTATCGTTGGAGGCTCACTGAATATCAATTTTCTCTAATTTTTATAAATGAGATATCAGTATCTACTCACCTGAAACAAAAAAAAACATAAACAAAACGTTAATCAGGTATTTTCCAGTAATCTTGAATCATCTTGGTAATAATTAAACTGTATTTTATCAACAGTCCCTCCCCACTCGTTCCCTCACACCATCATGAATGCTAAATTACCACCTCTCCCCACTTCCTCCCCACCCCATTCAAATCATCATCGAATATTTTACTCACAAAATAGTATAACTACGATAATAATACTGCATAAATATATGATAAACGCTTTTCTGGTATTTAAGATTTTATTACGCGATTATTTTCTGCACAACATGCGAAGATAGATCGTGAAATCATATTACTCGCTATCATCTTATAAAAGCGCGGAAAAAATAGTATGAATAAATCTGAATTTGAAATAAGGAAAATGATAATAAATTTAAAATATTTCTTAATAAAAACTGCCAGTACGTTTGGCATTATTCAAAAAATAAATAATTTTCAGCCTTTTAAATCAAAAATTTTAATATTGTCTTGTCATCTAATTCTTAAAGCCATCGACATACACACCCTGTTTTTATTCCCTTCTCATAAATTGTTGCTTTTTCGATTATTTTTTCATATTTTTTTCTCTATACTTTACTTATACTGTGAGCTCGAAAAAAATAAAAATAAAACATTTCGCCTTTATTTAATCGTTTCATCGCAAACGTCGAAGACATTTTTCTACATAAATCGTTCATTCTTTGAAAAATTCTCCTGCTCAAAGAGGGGTTAGGCTATAGCTGTTTATTTCCTTTTTTTCGAACCCTCTCCTCTTGTTGTGCTTGTTCCCTTGAGGCGTATACTTTTACTATGGTTCTTTATACTTAGTTCTGGTATCCTTTTTTTAGCCTTTTAATTTTCTTAATTTTAAAACGATAATTTGATACCCTTGATCTTTGTGTTTGAACTATTTTTTCTCTCTTTTTTTTTTTCACTTTCTTTGGTTCTTTCTCGAGTTTTTTCTTCCTCTTTTTTGTTTTTCGCTATGTTGATAAAATCTATTTTGATTGTTTTAATTTTTCCGCCAGAGTGAGCTAGATGTACAGGAACGCTTTGTTTGTCTTATAGGTATCATTTTTTTTTTTTTTCGTTAAAATATTCGAAAAGAAAATATCGTTAATTTTTTTCCTTCTTATATCTACCATAAGGTGTATGTAATTTTATATCCGCGATGTTATACTTTTTTTCAACGATCGTAAAACAGGTAATTCGATCTTTGAACCGTTGCTGGTTTTCAAAATCTGGTCTTGACATTGATTTGCGACTATAGAAATTTAAACATTTATATAATAAACGGGGCAAAAACGAAGCAAAAAGCGTATAAAAAATGTATACAGTTTAAGCTGCAGGCTCTCCATTGTTTCATCTGCGAGTTGCAAATGAAACTATTATATAAACATGGGTCTCATTATAAAACGACTAACCCACGGATAGGTACTTTCGGTTTCATTTCATTCGGCGCTCTCTCGCTCTCGCTGGTACTGCTCGCGCAGATGAATTATAATTATTTCTTGATATTTGTTCAAATTATTATAAGACGACTGCGTGGCGCGTCTTTATAATTTTTTATAAAAATATCTCGTTCAAATTGACGGATAAATATTTAAAGAATTTTCAAAGGCAACTGAAAAATTTTCCAATTAACGAAACGCGCGCGCGAATAAAGAGAGACGCTACGTTGAGTGGAAGAAACTGGATAGCAGCTCGAATATGGCTGTATTTTTACAAATTCCTCGGTTGCAAGAATAAAAGAGAGAGGAAAAAAGTAATGATCTCGGCGAGTACGATTAAATTAGAAAAGTTGTGTATTTGAAATTGCAGTCGAAGATTTAAATTCCACGCATTTTTTTTTCTTCTTCTTTTTTTTTTTACTTCGCCAGCGTGGTACACTCTTCGCTCCCTGGCCGACCTGTATCTACTCTTATATGCGGTGTATAAATAAAAACGCGACCGGAATAAGCAACTTGATGGGCTGTGTAGATACGAAATTCGCGAGTCGATTTCTTTTCACCCTGAAATGGGTCCATTTTCACGAGAAAAAAACATGTTTTAATTTTTTTTCTCATCGTAGCTTTTTCGTTCGGCCTGATTTGGCCGATGAAATTGAGAAAGGCGGTAAATTCGAGGCAGTGAATGGAGTTAATGACTTGGGTGTTTTGTTAGTAATTCAATGAAATTTTTAATGTTTGATCAAGAATTACCGAAGGGAGTTGTTATTTTTTTTTAATGGCGTAATTTGGGGAATTGATTTTATTTTGGGAGATGTTTACTCGAGATGAAAGTTGCTGATTTTTTTTAAATGTGTGGGTGGGTAAGTATTTTTTTGAAATTAGTGATGAAAATAACCAATAGAATCGGCGAGGTATTTTTTTCGATAATTTCACAATGGAAAGTGATTTTCTCGCAGTGATGAGTTGAGTAATGAAAACCTCATTACATTTGATCAAATGCTAGGTTAATGACACCAGAATTTCAAATAAAAATAAGTATGGAACTCCTTCGACCCTCCCCCCACCTTCTCACCACCTTCTCATGGATCCTACTCTCAAACAAGTTATTAATTGTATTTGTGGTATCACCAAGTTTGAGAAGAAACGAGACAGGATTGGAGGGGATGGATAATTGAAGTGGACCAAGGGAAAATAACTCAACAATTTTGAAAATGTGTAGGTAAGTATCACATCAAATATTTGAGATTTTGGGATGAATTATGCTGATTTCTTCGACTCAAAAACTATACACATAAAATAGCTACATGAGAAGCAAACCTCATTTGAACCTCTCAGCACTCATTTCAGAGGACTTATGCCTCGATGGTTTATAAACTGTATACAAGATGCAGACGCAGGACAAAAGCTGAGATTTTCGATTCAAATTTATGCATTTTGGAGGGAAGAAGTAGCGACTATGGTCAGAGCAGAGTTTACTCGAGAAAAAAATTTCTCAGGTTCGAACCCAAACTGCAGAAAAATCCAAAAGACGGAGAGAATAAATGAGAAATTTAAAAATTTGATTGAAATTTTTTTAAACAGGAATTTTTTTAAGTTGGGGGGAGGAAAAGAAACAAACAAATTCATTCATGTCAAAAATTTTCATTATTTTTCAAACATTTAAGAAAAAAAAAAGAAGAGTAAAATTCAAAATTATAAAAGAATATAAAAATACGTATGTAAAAAGAAAATGTCAAACTTTTAAAGAAGAAATTTGTCAACTTCGACTCAAAAGTTGAAACTTTTTGCAACCTTGGGTAAAAGCAGGGTAGGCAGGACCATTATAGACACATTTTATTCCCACTAGGATTTTTAATTAGTTTGATTCGACTTTATTTTTTTCGAATAAAAAATTGGAATGGATAAACTGGAGACAGTACGAACATTTGAGAACGACTATGGCTTGAAAGGGAAGAAAAAGGGTCTCAATTTTGAAATATGTATTTAAAAATCCAAAAATTCTTTATTTTTTTCAAAAAAATGGTGACCAGTAGGTGTTTTTAGCTCTAAATGGATTGTGATGTGTTCAAAAAAAGTTTCAAAAAAATGGAAATTCTTATAAAAAAATTGAGCAAATTCACAACTGAAAAGGTAAAAAATTGTATTATCATTTTAAATAAAATATTTGTGCAATCTATTAAAATGATATAGAATTCCTCTTTGAGCTCGAAAATGATCTGGGTTTTTACTTTAAACCCAAAAATCAAATTTTAGCCATAAAACATTAGAATTTTTTATCAACTATTATTGCAACTTTGATGAATCATACCTTATATTTTTTAAATTGTGCTCCAAACTTAAAAATGGCAACAAAATTTATTTTTGCACCAAGCCACCAACTTTAAAATTTTAGGACCCAAAAATGACATTTTTAGATTTCAAATTTTTTTCGACCAATATTCGCAATTTCAATAAAAACTTGATTACGATTCTTCGCAACACATCAAAATCAGCTAAAAATGTTTGCTTACACTCAAGTTTATAGTCGGAGAGCTTGCTTAAGGAGATATCGGACCCCTCTCCCCCGTCGATCCTCCGGTACAACTTTTTTCTCAAATGCGGAGACCTAAGGAATATTTCTAGCCCTTATACTCAAAAACAAAGAGGCCCTACTTACAAAATGTCGGCCATTTTGATTGACAGGTCAGCCGAAATCGCAGATTTTGTGTTCCAACATAAGACTTGCACAACATTTTTCAAACCGTACAAGGGTAGATAGAAAGATCAGGCAAAAATTCATCACCTGTCAAAATTTCAAGGGCTAAAGTACGTATTTCGATTTTTGGTGAATTTTTGAAAATCAAATTCAGGCCAAATGAGGGGAAAAAATCAAAATTTTACCAAATTGACCAAGAAAGCTGAAATTTGGGATATACCCTATTTTCGACATGCCAAATTGATTGGAAACTGTTTCAAACCGTTTTGAGCAGTTCTGGAGCCTCCAGCAGATTTTTGGAACTCGAAATTTCCACAAAATATCATCAAAATGGAGTTGTAAAGCTGAAATTTACTCTACAAACTAATTTCAATGCACTACGAAGTACTGCAGGTGAATTTCAAGTCGTTTTGGAGCCTCCAGTGACTTTTTGAAAATTACTGGAGCCTCCAGCAGATTTCTGATCTTTAAATTTTCACAAGATTTCATCAAATGGCGATGGAAAGCTGATATTTACTCTACAGTCTGACTTTAGGTGGCTTCAAGTCATTTTCGAGCCTCCAGCGACTTTTTGAAAAATACTGGAGACTCTTGTAGATTTTTGAAACTTGAAATTCCCGCAACATTTTACCAAATGGAGTTGCAAGCTGAAATTTACTTCGAAAACTAATTTCAATACGATATGATGAAGTCGACTACATGGTGGTTTCAAATGGTTTTGAATCTTCCAGCTACTTTGTAGAAATATTTTCCAAAAAAAATCCATACGATCTTCAAAAAGTCGCTGGAGGCTCCAAAACGACTTGAAATCTACCAGCAGTTGCAGACTTCGTAGCGTATTGAAATCAGTTTTCAGAATGAATTTCGACTTTCTATCTCTGTTTGATGCAATTTTGGGGGAATGTCAAGTTTAAAAAATCTACTGGAGGCTCCAGTAATTTTCAGAAAATCGCTGGAAGCTCCATAACGACTTGAAATTTACCTGCAGTTGACTTCGTAGCGTATTGAAATTAGTTTTGCAGAGTAAATTTCAACTATCCAACTCCATTTGATGAAGTTTTGTGGGAATTTCGAGTTCCAAAAATCTGCTGGAGGCTCCAGAACTGCTCAAAATGGGTTGAAACAGTTTCAAATCGATTTGGAATGTCGAAAATAGGGTATATCCCAAATTTCGACTTTCATGGTCAACTTGGTAAAATTTTGATTTTCCCCCTCATTTTTGGCCTGCATTTGATTTTCAAAAATTCACCAAAAATCGAAAAACCCACGTACCCAGTTGACCAAATGCTAGCAAATTTTGTGCTAGCGTAAATGGTGCCGGAATTTGAGACACTTTTTTAAAAAAATGCTAGCAAATCAGTTGCGATTAGGTCGCATTAGAGTAGCAGAATTGCGCACAAATAGCTAGCACGTAGCTGGCACAAAGCTAGCAAAAAGCTAGCATTTTGTTGGCACTTTGCTCTGCATTCTGCTACGTACATGCGACTAAATCGCGACTGATTTGCTAGCAATTTTTGCAAAAAGTGTCTCATATTCCGGCACCATTTACGCTAGCGCAAATTATGCTAGCAGGAAGCTAGCATTTTGCTAGCGTAGAAACACTTTGATCAGTAAAGTAATTACTATTAATTAATTTTTAAAAATTCTGGGTGTTTCCTTTAACAGGTGGTAGTTTTCCAGGAAATTCCAAAAATTAGGCGACTGTCCCAGCTCAGAGGTAGCATAACGCTAGCAATGCTAGCATCTTGGGACAGTATAAGAAGAGTGATGTCACTCTTCTTACTTTTCAACAAGATACCACCTTGAGCTTATATTCAACTTGATGACACACTTTATCTAAGAGTAGCAAACTATACCATGAGAGAGATCGACGCTAGCAATTCGCTAGCATTATGCTAGCGCTTAGGTTGAAAAATCTCTTTATTAAATAAAAAATGGAAGTTTTTTTTTTAAATAGAAAAATTGTCAAAATTTAAAATTTGAAAATGAAGCATCAAACAAACCATGAAAATGAAAAATTTCAAAAACATTTGAACAACATTTTAGTCCACGGCAATGGGGGTAATTGCACCCCCTGCAGATCCTCCGGGACAACTTTTTCCTTAAAGGGGACATCCTAAGGAACATTTTAAAGCAAACTTGCTGAAAAAAAATTGGCCTTACTCACAAAATGGCGGCAATTTTGATTAAAAGGTCAGCCGAAATCACAGATTTCGCGTTTCAACATAGGACGTGCACGAAATTTTTCAAACCTTACAAACATAGATCGAAAGATCATGCAAAAATTCATCACCTGTCAAAATTTCAAGTGGTAAAGTACCTTTTTCGATTTTTGGTGAATTTTCAAAAATCAAATTTTGGCCAAAATGTGAGAAAAAATCAAAATTTTACCAAATTGACCAAGAAACCTGACATTTGGGATATACCCTATTTTCGACATGCCAAATCGATGGGAAACGGTTTCAACTTGTTTTGAGCAGTTCTGGAGCCTCCAGCAGATTTTTGAAACTCAAATTGAAGTTGTAAAGCTCAAATTTATTCTGAAAACTAATTTCAATACGCTACGAAGTACTGCAGGTGAATTTCAAGTCGTTTTGGAGCCTCCAGCGACTCTTTGAAAATTCCTGAAGCCTCCAGCAGATTTTTGAAACTTTAAATTTTCACAAAATTTCAGAATTTCCTAAAAGTAGCTGGAAGCTTCAAGAAACTAGAGATATGCTTACATTTTTCTAGAGCCAGATGGCTAAGTAAATGCTAGCTCAGAGATGCAAGAATATTACCTGAAGTTTCCTATCATAAAACTGTGAGCAGGTAACATATTAGTCAGTGATACGCTGGCATTAAGCGAGCAGGTATAGAGTGAGGCAAAAGCTAGCTGAGATATGCGAGAATATTGCTTGAACTTTCTTGGCATAGAATTGCAAGCAAGTATCCATCAGTGATACGCTAGCATCAGGCGAGCATGTATGAAGTGAAGTAAAAGCTAGCTGAGATATGCGAGAATATTGCTTGAACTGTCCTAGCATAGAATTGCGAGCAAGTATCCGCCAGTAATACGCTAGCATAAGGCGAGCAAGTTAAAGTGAAGTAAAAGCTAGCTGAGAGTCGCTGGAAAACAGCTCGAAAATTGCTAGAATTGAATTTGCTAGCGAAAAACTGCAAGAAAATCGCTTACTTTTAGCGAGATAATTATTGCTGGCCACAAAAGGCGAGTAAATTGCTAGCAACTTATCAAAACGCGAATAAAACGCTAGCTTTTTGCTAGCATGTGGTCAACTGGGTAGTACGGGTACCATGTAGGTCTATCGTTTCAAAATCGCAAAAGAGTGGCATCGGAAAGATATAAAATTTTTGCGATATTCCTTCGAAAGGGGACCATTTCCCGACCCCGAAACCACCATTACATTTTTGAGATCGAATTGCAAAACCGATCCAGGGGTTCCCAAAGTTGTGAAAATTGAGCACCTCCGTTGTCATCTGTTTTGGCCAATTAATCCTAACCAAAAGGGGGTAGAAGGGTGCTTGTGGTCTCAAATAACTCGTATTGGATCACTCTTGAAATATCTACCCATAACCGTTCTCATTTAGTGATACCCAACATTTCAGTGGTTCCCAAAGTTGAATTTTTGTATTCCAAGTTTTTGAAGTCACGCATTCAAACGAATATTGTCAGTAAATGAATTTTGCAATCAAAAAATGTTTCAGATAAAAAATTTGTAAAATTTAATTACGATTTCAAAAATGTGTCATTTTTTTCCTTAGCATTGATAGGGGCCGAGGTGAGGGGGTTGGAACATCAAAAAACGTGATCTAACAAAGTTGCATCCAAACCTGAATTTGAATTTCTCACGAGGTTTTACCGTTGAACTGTTCTCTTCAGTTGCACTTAAGATTGTTCTCGATACACGCAACCACAATCCACTCCCCCACGCCTCACCCCCTCGCTAGAGCTTCAATAACTAAGTATACTAAAAGTGCATTCCCTGAAATAGCTTCACTTATGAGGTTTATGTTGCTAAAGTGTTGACTCCAAATGAACTTAAGATACCTCTCGATGCATTTGGCCATGATATCCTCCCCTCCTTCTGTTTTTGCTCCATTATCAATAAAAGTACATTTTTGAACTGGAAAGTTGTAATATTTTTACAACAAAATTATTCTATGAAATTAAATTAAAAGAGAAAAACGATAATTATAGGATAGGATTAGGGGTTGAAAACTTGAATAAAATATGCATCTACCTATACTTGTATAGTGACAAGACAATGAGGCATTTTTTGTATTTCCTTCTTTAGGGGACGCTACTCTCTAAATTTGAAACAGTGAAATTTCACTGCTTAGCAGTCACGACATTTTGGCTTCTTAAAAGCAGTAGTTTTTCACTGTTTTGCAGTAAAAAACTACTGCTTTTAAGAAGCCAAAATGTCGTGACTGCTAAGCAGTGAAATTTCACTGTTTCAAATTTAGAGAGTAAATCGTAAATTGAAGTTGCAATTCCCCAATCTTCATAACCCCGCCTGGTGGCTGGCACTGTTTTGAGAAAAAAATCAAGTACCCAAAAAATATTTTTGGAAGTACATACATATAAGCTTTTTGAAATGAAAAATTTTGGTCACCTTTTTTTTTGCTCTTCCGGTAATAATATTCCATAATTCGAAATTCTCAATGTGGCAAACTTTATAGATTTTGTATTTGGATAATTTTGACCTAAAAAAAATTCAGAATTTTTTGAAAAAGTTACTAGAATTTTTTTTTTAATCTTTCATTTTTTAGTTTTGTATGGTAATTTTTTGATATTTTCGAACTTTCCTTTTGGGAAAACTGCCACATTGCGTCCCTCCACCGCACTCCCTCACAAAATAAGCTCCAATAGAACTGATGAGAATTTATTCCACTCAATTTACCTCAAAAATAAAAGATGGATGAGATGTCTTCAAAAATAGAATTTTTAATCAATTTCAATTTTTTTTCAAACTTTATTCTGCAACTCCAAAATTGAAAATTGAAATTCACATTTACAGAAAACAATCACACTGGACATCAATTTTCACAACTTTGGGAACCCCTGGATCGGTTTTGAAATTCGATCTCAAAAATGTGGTGGTGGTTTCGGGGTCAGAAAGTGCTCCCCTTTCGAAGAAATATCGCGAAAATGTCATATCTTTTAAATCACTAGTAGCCATTGGTATATGTTTTCTATCAATTTCTGGCGTGAAATGCAATCTTGGGGTCAAAAGTGGACTTCGAGTGATTATGGAGGCTTAAGTGGGGGTGTGGGGGGTTAATTATGGATACGTGCATCGGAAAATATGTAAATTTCATTAATTAGATTCAACACTTAGCAACATAAACCTCATAAGTGAAGCTATTTCAGGGAATGCACTTTTAGTATACTTAGTTATTGAAGCTCTAGCGAGGGGGGTGAGGCGTGGGGGAGTGGATTGTGGTTGCGTGTATGGAGAACAATCTTAAGTGCAACTGAAGAGAACAGTTCAACGGTAAAACCTCGTGAGAAATTCAAATTCAGGTTTGGATGCAACTTTGTTAGATCACGTTTTTTGACGTTCCAACCTCCTCACCTCGGCCCCTATCAATGCTAAGGAAAAAAATGACACATTTTTGAAATCGTAATTAAATTTTACAAATTTTTTATCTGAAACATTTTTTGATTGCAAAATTCATTTACTGACAATATTCGTTTGAATGCGTGACTTCAAAAACTTGGAATACAAAAATTCAACTTTGGGAACCACTGAAATGTTGGGTATCACTAAATGAGAACGGTTATGGGTAGATATTTCAAGAGTGATCCAATACGAGTTATTTGAGACCACAAGCACCCTTCTACCCCCTTTTGGTTAGGATTAATTGGCCAAAACAGATGACAACGGAGGTGCTCAATTTTCACAACTTTGGGAACCCCTGGATCGGTTTTGCAATTCGATCTCAAAAATGTAATGGTGGTTTCGGGGTCGGGAAATGGTCCCCTTTCGAAGGAATATCGCAAAAATTTTATATCTTTCCGATGCCACTCTTTTGATAATTTTCACTTTGGTACCCGTACTAACGTCTTTAGCACTAGAAATTTTTACAGGTGATAAATTTTTGCTTGATATTTTTATCTACCCTGTTACGGTTTGAACAATTTTGTTCAAGTCCTACGTTGGAACACAATAAAACCTGCGATTTCGGCTGACCTGACCTGTCAATCAAAATGGCCACCATTTTGTAAGTAGGGCCACTTTGTTTTTGCGTACAAGGGCTAGAAATGATGTTCCTTAGGAACTCCCCCTTCAAGAAAAAAGTTGTCACGGAGGATCGTCGGGGGGGGGGGTGCAATAGATCCTTGAGTGGGCTCCCCGACTATTAAGAAATGAAATTTAGAATCCAAAAATCTGTATTTTTTCGCCATTTTTTGTGAGCTAAAATTGTGAGTCAAACTCGAATATAACGACGATTTTCACTTTGAATCCAAAACTGAAATTTTTAGCCCCTAAAATGGAAACTTTTGGAGAATTTTCAGAGATTCGAAGAAACATTTATGTAAAATTGGCTTAAAAATTGGCTCTGAACTTGAAACCGAAGACAAAATTCAATTTGCTCCACTACCCACAAACTTTTTGGGCTCCTTCAGTAATGGAAATTTATTGATCAGTCATAATATGTAATCACTAATTCAGTAAAAACTATCCTTACAAATACATATCAAAATTACATTAGTTCAATTCTTGATCAAACTCAAAAATATGAATGATTATTTTTCTTCTACCCCAAAGATGTGATTTTCAAGTAAAAAAAAAAGGGTATTTTGGGTATTTTTTGCAATATTTTTGTGATGATGGCAAAAAGTGCCTTTACAACCTACCAAAATGAACTAAAATTTTCTGTCAGATTCAAAATTTATTCATAGGTAATAATTTTAAAACTGATATTTTTGCTCCAATACTTGGAATTTTTCTCGAGTATTCACAACCTCAGCAAAAATTATCTCTGTGATTGATCGATATGGAATGAAGTTTTTTTGTTGAATTTGAAAATATGTAACTATAGATCATGATTTGGCCTCGAAAATTAAATTTTCAAGTTCAAAACTGGGTACATATTCAGCTGGTAACATATAAAAATTAATTTTGACCTCAAATTTGAAATTTTCACGACCAAAATTGGGTATTTTTGTGACTGCATCATACACAATTCTAAGAATTTCGACACCCCTCCTTCTCTCAAAAAACACTTTTTTGTACTCAAGATTGCTTTTGAAAATAATTTCGATTTTGATGACTTAAGTAAATATTAAAAAAAAAAAGTACTTTTAAGACAAATATCGAAACAGATTACAATTTTTTGCTGAAATCAAAAACATTTCACGCAGACTAATGAACTGTAAAATTTTTGAGGCACAAAATTTTCAAATTGAGATCAAAATGAATATCATGGTTTCGTATACCTACATTCAATCCAGACCAAAATCGTAATACCTACTTCACAGAAAACATTCTGAAATAATTTTTCCACATTCCACTTCTGATTTTTTTTTTTTGAGAGATTTCTCGATTTTTTGAACCAGTACGACACCCTGAAGGATTTCAAATTACTTAGTAATAATACAATTACAAATATTACAATCGACCAAATAATTCAAGTATAAAACACCGAAGAATCTCATAAAAAACAAATCCTAAACGCTGCTCTTAATCGAGTGTTGGTTTTAATTTCCCCAGTTGGAAAGAAACATCCGTTGAAGGAGGGGGGGAGGGGCAAGTGGGCGCGAAAATAAGTTTTTGCAACTTTTTCTCGTATTTTCAAGACACCCAACTCCAGTAATTCATTTCACTTCCAAACTGGCAAAAATTTTATCCTACGATGAAAAGCAGGCATCAAATAAATTGTATGACAAACTTTTTTTTTATTTTTAATAATAACGCGAAATTACAAAGACAAGGTCAAATTAGACCCGTTGTGCGTAAAATCTCTCTCAAGTGACGAGTGATTATAAATATTGCGTCGTAGGGTATTTTTTTTCTCATCCGACAAATGAGGAAAATCCTTCCTCTGTCACCCCTCGGCCCTTCCCTGTATATCCATCCAATTTGAAAATTTGATCAGATTTTTATTAAATAAAAATCTCTTTCCTTAAGAAGAAGAAGAAAAAAAAAGATGAAACTTTCATTCGACGACCAAAAGATACACATTTCCAAACACTTATATTGTAAATAAACGAAGTAAAATAATATGATGAAAAAATGAAAAAATTTCACTCGTAGCTAAAAAATTCATGCAGATTTCGAGGAAAGTTGCAAATAAAATGCATTTATTAAACACTCGTCGTCGGTGAATTTCAGTTCTTCTCGAGAGGGTTCGAGTATAGGTAATTATAAAACTATTAGGTAATTGAACGATCAAAGTAAAACAGTACAAAATATGCTAAAGATTAATTGGAAATGTTAATTGAAATACTCGTATCATGCAAATAATAGCTTAAAATATTCATCAAACTACACATCATTGAAATACTCCATCCACTTCATCATATTGCGTGCATCAAAAAATACCTCGTCTAACGAAGCTAATTTCTAAATTACAGAATATTCATGCCTTAATCTGCTACCTATTTTCAAATCACTTGATATGGATAAAAAGAATGGAAAATTAATCCAGAAAAAATGACAACCAATTTCTATATTATTTGGGATTATTTTGAGCACATATTTCTCGAAAAATAATGAGCAAAAACTCGATCGTCTCAAATTATCTGAAAATTGAGGAATTTCACATTTTCACCAAATTATCCACACCTTTAAAATTTGAAAAAATAATGCAATATTCAAACAGGAATCGAACTCACGCTCCTTTCATAATTTCCTCTCTGTAATATGCACAAAAATTCAACCTTTGCTGAAGAAAGTATAATCACCTTTGAAAGAAAAAATCCGCTTACCTTATTAATTTATTTTTATTTTTTGTTTTTTAAAACAGCGTAATTTTTAGACAAAAAAATCAGTAATTTGAAATATCTACGAAATAGTCTTATCAATTATTTCGAATTCGTGAACTACGATAAATACCGGGTGCCCCGAAAAAAACCGTACCGTAACGACAACGCAGCGGCGAATCCGAAAACATACTGAAAACCATGCACGCCGCTTGAATCGCTATCTTTTTTGAATACCAGTATAATGAACACATGCGCAGCCTTTTCGCCGTCTTGTGATGTTTGCAAACATTATAACAGGTAGGCAGAGCCTTTTCGCATTTTATTACCGATCTCGTGATCTATTTACCTTTGCACTTTTTGGCCACCGTCACCATCGCATCGCCCGCACGTAACGTACGTACGTACGCTTAATTTAATCTCCGGCCTACGAGCAGTGGAGGTATACATACGATCAATTTGCCAGAATGTTATTTTTCAAACGTGACAAAATCTATTATACGGCCGCTTATCAACGTTACGCAGCAGTGAAATTCGCCGAAATGAAACCTCACCCTGTGTAAATTTAAAAATTGCAAGAAAAATTACACCACTGCTGTAGGATCATGAGGGCTTTTATTTTTTGGTAGGTAATACAGTGGCATAGAATATCACGTTTGGTGAATTATATAAGCATGTTCATATTCGATAGGTACCTATTTATGACGACCAGCCATCGCAACAGTCGAAGGTAAAATCGATATGCTACTTATGTAACGTTTGCAACACCGGTATATATATGTATGTCTGTCTGTGTACAATACTACAAATACTCGTATATTAAGGTAAAGGTGTATGTACAGACAATAGGGGGGAGGGGGAGTTCGACGACGGACCGACTGAATAAATAATTTAATCTTCATTATCGTTCGTATTTAATCGACAAATACAGTCATATTTTCGTCAATTCGCCACTGCACGAGAATTATTGTTTGTAACGTGCGTCGTCAACAATTACACGCAGATAAGCGTGGAAAAACTAAGGCAGAATTAAATTAAACCAAACCCGTGGTATGGATTGGATTTTCAAAGGCTGTAGTTAGACACGAAAGTTCGAAAAAAGACGCGAGTAGTTTTATGACTCGTTTCTAATGAACAATTTATTATGGTGGACGAATTCAAGGACCAGAGTTCGCTCTCTCAACGAGGCACCAGTTTTTTTCGTTCTTTGCTCAAATGTGGCGATGGTCATGAGCTCATTTGGTAAGCTGAGAGATGTTAAGGAATAAATTTTTTATCAGTAAGTCAGCTTTGGACCATTTCACTCTCTGAACGAATGGGTGATAATAATTTCTACCTCGACGAAAATGATTTGATCCAAGCAAATCCTGTACCTACAAATTGGTGGAAACTTTTAATGTCGACTAAAATGACTCGAGCTGAGCACCTCCGGTACAAAAGACCCCCCCCCCATGATTATTTTGATGAAAAATCAAGTCACCGATGTAGGATGAATAAACGCAACGATCATTTTTACATTTATTCACCATATTTTTGCGTAATAAAAAACGAAGAAGATTCCATGACAAATGGATTACGAACGAGTAACAATCGAATAATGATTCAAAGCTAACGGATACATACTAACTGAATAATAAATTCAAAAGATACAAATTCGTTGAGAAAAAATATCAACAAACATCTAAACATAACATAGCCGAATGTATGTGATAACGGAGGCGTAATTACCTCGTAAATACGCGATCTAAATGCTAAATAACATTTTACTTTTTTTATCTGATAAAAATGCGTGATTCTCATAAACATCCCGCCGCCGCGGCGCTGAAGGCGTCGGAGAAAATCCTGCGGAGACGAGAAGGTCGCTGTGATGAGAGAAAGGTCGCCGCCATTTCTCTCCTGACTGGAATGGTTTGGCGCAGTAGGCGCGAACGTGTATAGAGGTCAATGACCCCTGTACTTGGCAAGGTGAATGGGCTAGCGGAGCCCCTGCAGCAATTACGACGTGCTGAGTGAGCCCTACTCTTGTTTCAGGCTCAGCTGAACTTGAACTGGATTTCAGAGGATCGAGTGACGGATGTGTCTTCCATGCAAGGAATGAGTCGAGGGTACAGGTGACAATATCAGCCTGATTCGCGTAATGAGCGTAAAAATCGATGTGTGGGTCTTCTGTGGCCCAAAACTGCGAGTTGAGGCCTTCTGTGGCCGAATTGAGGATCGAAGCACGTACTGTGCTGGGTAAATACGCTATAAAGATCGGAGCGACGAGTTGATTGAGTGTAGTCGAGGTGGCTGAATCAGATGATTCGGCTACTGTATTGAAGTGGTGTGAAGGTATGGTTAGGCTCTCGGAGGCCTGATCTGACGATGAGACAAGTGCCGGACCTGCGGACAATGCTGTGAGTAGCAAAATGAACACAGCCAAGAAGGCTGAAACTGACGATTCTGCAGAAAAGGGTAACGTTGATCGACACTGCTTGAGAGGGAGCATTGAAACGGTCTGATGCACTGAAACGTGCTGAGATGGTGTAGCGTTAAGTGCCGCCGCCACTGAGGGCGTATTTATCGTTGTCTGGCGGCCAAATGCGTGGTCATTCGATGCGGTGCTCTCTGGAGCCGAATTAGAGATGATCGAGGCGGCTTGAAGCGCCGAAAATGTAGTGCAGTGCAACTGGGACTGCTTAGACAAGTGTAAGATGAATGGTAAGTTGGGAGGCGCAGCAGATGCCACTGCCGCCGCCGCTGCGAACAGATACGATGTGATCTGATTGCTAGATGCGATGAACTTCGAGGTAGCACTCATAGGTGCGCATTCGGGTGCGATTATGACGGAGGCTGGTGTGGTAAGTGCCGTAACGTATGCGGAGGTAGACGCTGGTGCTAACTGCGCAGCTACGAACGCTGGAGACACTGGAACTGATGCGACAAATGACGCATTGACGCTCACTTGAGCAGAGAATGGCGCCGCTTGCTGTAGAACAAATGCGGAGGCCGGCGCCGCTGTTACTGGGCCCGGTCTCACTGACACGGGTGCGGATAGCGCGACTTCTTGCGCGAATACTGATGCGGATAGCGAGTTCACGGATGCGGATACGATTACTGGAGCCGGAAGCGCATAACTTGGTGGGGAAAGCGCGGAGCAAGACGCTGCTGGATACGAAGCAAACTTGGATCTGGTAGGTGCGTGTATACGCGACGCTGAGTGTGCGGGGGTCGAGGATTCGACCATCTGAATTGCTGAGTGCAGTGTAGAAACTGCTACGGACTCGAATGATGACTTGGCTGAGGCTATCTGCGTCTGGAGTGTGTGTGAGCACTCTGATGACGTAGAAACGATGCTGTTGGGTGCAAGATGCACTCTGGATGCCGCTGCCGAAGCAGACGCTGTTGGCGCGGCTACTGGCGCGGACACGGTACTAGAAGCGGTGGTCGCAAATGTGGAAACTGCAGAACAGCTCGCTGAGCTGATACAGGTGCGTGAAGGAGCAGGAAACGCGACAGCTGTTGCTGGGGTAGGCGAATGCGGTGCCAGCTCGTTGCTAGAAACTATTACGTTCGATACGTGGTCAACTGGCGCGGTATTCGCACTGCTAACTGGTGTTCTGCGTGCAAAAATTGTTACTATGGTCGCTGCTGGCGCTAGTGGCTCCTGAGGTACTGCTAACACAGATGTGAGCGCAGGTACTGGTGCCAGAGGCGAGGTACTGGTGATGTTAGGAACATCACTGACGAATGCGGATTCTAGTACAGGTAGTGTAGGATGCGAGGTGACTGACGCAACTGGAACAGGTGCAGGAAGCGTCAAAACTGGAGCGGCGAGTGCGGTGTCTGGTTGCGCACCTCGCGCCGCGATTTTCGGGACTGGTACCGGTGTACGAAGCATTGAAACTGGTGCGCAGTTTGCGGTAGCTGGCGCGTTGCGCGCGGTGATTGGCGCGTTACACGCTGAGACTGGTACAGGTGACGTGTTGGATGCGACTACCTGTGCGTATGAATGCGTAGGTGTTGCTGAGACGATGCTACGTGATGTGTGGTGCGCTTTGGATGCCGCCAATGAAGCGGACATCGCTTGGGTTGAGACTGGCGAGAATGAGAGCGTTGAGAACGCGGAACTGAAGCGAGAAATGGTAGTGTTGGATGCGGAAGCTGTTGTACTGGTTGGTGGATTGTTGCTACAACTTATAACGATCAATGACGCGTCATGTGCCGTGTCATTTGCGCTGCTGATTGCTGTCGGAGGTACGGATAGGGTTGCGGTTGCTGCGGCAGAAACAGATGTTTCTGGCAGTGCTGCTGATGCGGATTCGAGTGTTGGAAGCGAATTACAGATGCTGGAAACGGTGCTGGTGCATGTGGGGACTACCACACTGCGTGCTGTGATGGCTGGTGCGCGGAGAGGCGCGGTAAACGCGTTGTATGCCGCCATGGAAGGCGGATGCGGTGTACTCTCATCGCTATGAGCTGTTACGTTCGATGAAGCGTTGACTGACGCGGTGTTCACGATGCTACGTTGCATTGGAAGCGCGGAATGCGTATCTGTCACCGCCGCCGAAGCCAACGTTGCTGTAGATGAGTCGTTGGAGATTTCAGCTGAACTCTGATGACCGGAAGTGCGCGGTATACACGACATAACGCACGACGGATGCGATTCTGGTTGACTCTCTGACGGAGAAGCGTGAGTGACTGCCTGAGATACGGTACTGCTTGAATTCGATTCTATAGGAGTAAATGAGCTCACAGATGCGTCAGAAATTATGACGCACGACTCATGAGGCGATTCGGATGTCGTCACTGAAGCAGATGCCGAATTCTGTACTGCTGGAGTAGCGGTTACTGGCGATACATTCGAAGGTAGCGATTTATCGAAGCGTTTGGGCTGATTCGGAGGCGAAGATGAGACTAACGGAGCTGCTGATATCGACAATGCGGCCGGCTGGGGTGCCGGAGATGGGTCAGCGGGTAACGATGCTGCTAACGATAACGATGCGGTCGGCGAAGGTGCCGGAGACTGGTCCGCGGTTAACGAAGGTACAGACGATACGATATGCGTTGATACAGACGAGTTTGAACGTTTTACCAGAATTTGCGTAGGAACGGATCGCGTATTCGATTCTAGCTGTCTGAGTACAGATTCAGCTTGAGTGATAATGCACTGAAACGTACCTTCGACTTTGATTTGGACTTCGCTGGTTTCTATTTTCTGCATGAGGTAGTGATACTGCTGACGTAGGTACTGAATACGACGTTGGAGATCACGAGCTGTTTTCTGGGTTTTTGGGTTTTCTAACCACTTACGTTGGTTGTCGAATGTGGTCAATACGAGGTTTTGCAGCTTACGAAGCTGCTCGATGGTGAGTTTATCTGCCATGGAGCTGGAGAATAACTTTACGAGAAGAGTATTCACGGTACGTGAATATTACGAACGGATGCGATTTACTGGAGTACCCACGGAGTGGATATTACGAACGGATGCAATTAAAAACGAACGGATTATCCCTGTTGGGATATTGCTGTATGATGTGATAAAAACGAACGGATTATCCCTGTTGGGATATTGCTGTATGATGCGATAAAAACGAACGATGAGTATCCACGGTATGTGGATATTAACGAAGACGATTTCTCACAACCGAAACGAACGATTTACGATGAAACGATTGCAAGTACGAAGTAAACGAATGCGAAACGAAAAGATTACCCAACATATGGATATTACCGGTACAACAAATGACGAATTTGAAACGAACTGAAAGCTTACCCAAGATGGATATTACCGAAGTACTGAAAACGGAAGGATTATCTCACTTGAGATATTGCTGAATTCATATCACGTCCTAGGGTCACCAATTTGTAGGATGAATAAACGCAACGATCATTTTTACATTTATTCACCATATTTTTGCGTAATAAAAAACGAAGAAGATTCCATGACAAATGGATTACGAACGAGTAACAATCGAATAATGATTCAAAGCTAACGGATACATACTAACTGAATAATAAATTCAAAAGATACAAATTCGTTGAGAAAAAATATCAACAAACATCTAAACATAACATAGCCGAATGTATGTGATAACGGAGGCGTAATTACCTCGTAAATACGCGATCTAAATGCTAAATAACATTTTACTTTTTTTATCTGATAAAAATGCGTGATTCTCATAAACAACCGATATAGGTGTCGTTTTCATACGAATTGAACCTGCTGAAAACGAATTTGCAGCCGAATTCCCATTTAAACCATTTTTTTCTCCCCCTCTTCCCGTTTACTTTGATGAAAAATAAACTCGCCGATATGGGTGTTGTTTTCATACGTATCGAACCTTCTGAAAACGAATTTGCGATCGGATTCCCATTTGAAGAATTTTTTCTCTCCCCTCCCTCTCTCTCCAAAGGTTATTTTGATAAATAATAAATAATGTTGATATTTCTCGACGTTTTGAGCTCAAACTAGACGATTTCCTGTGTGTCAGATTATATATATATATATATATAGAACTGCATATCCTTGTGAAATCGAGCATGCCGACTTTAAAAGACCAGTTACACAATTCCTATATGTGCAGTGTGTGATTGATGATTTTACTCGTTATGTACAAGTTTTTAAAATTAAATCTAAATCGATGGAGGAGGTCTCTCTAACTTCTTGCCTGAAGGAATCATTACGTTTTTTGCGAGCTAAATATCCTGGAATACAAGTAGGACAGTCCGATATTTTTAGATGTGATGGAGGAACAGAGTTTAGCTAAGAAATGTTTAGGTTTTTATGTGAATTGGATCGGAAATAGTGCATTTTTTAAATCAGTCGTTTGGAAATTGAGTTTGGATTTACAAGTTTTCAATCCTTGAATTTTCAATCCTCAAATTTTCAATCTTCGAAATTTCAATCCTCGAGTTATAAATTCTCAAATTTTTAGTTCCCAAATTTTCAATCCCAATGTTTAAAAAACCAGATCATTCAAATCTCGAATTTTTAATCTTTGAATTTTCAATCCTCAAATTTTCAATATTTGAATTATTTCAAACCTTGAGTTATCAATTCTCAAATTTTTAGTTCTCAAAATGTTCAATCCCAATGTTTGATAAACCTGATCATTCAAATCCAAAATTTTTATCTCAATTTCCTGAATTTTCAATTTCAGAATTTTCAATTTCCAAATTTTTAATTCCCAAAGTTTCAATCCTCGAATTTTCAATCTTCGCATTTTAAAATCCTCAAATTTTCACTCTTGAATTTTCAATCTTGGAATTTTCAATTTCAGACTTTTCAATTTCAGAATTGTATATTTCCAAATTTTCAATTCTCTAGACCTGATTTCGAGGGACCTAGATGGGACCAAAATGGGATGCAGATGGTACTTAGAGTGGACCTACATGGGACCCAAATGGGACTTGGATGTGACCTACATGGGACCTAGATGGGACTCCGATAGGACTTCAATGGGATCCAGATGGGACCTCGATGGGACTCGGATGGGACCTACATGGGACTTTGATGTGACCCTGATAGGACTTCGATGGGACCCAGATGGGACCCCGGTGGGACTTGGATGGGACCTAGATGCGTCCCTAATGAAACCCCGACGGGACCTTGATGGGTCCCCAATGGGTCTTGGATGGGACCTACACACGACAAATAATACATGAAAATCAAAATTTGGAAATTACCTAAGTTTAGGTTTCCATATTTTCAATCCTAAAATTTTCTGATGGGACTAGATGGGACTCAGATGCGACCCAAATGGGACCAAAACGAGACCGAGATGTGACTCTGATGGGACTTGCATGGACCCTAATAGGACCCAGATGGGACCTCAATGGGACTTTGATAGGACCTAGATGGGACTACGATGGGACTTGCATGATGATGGGATCCCGACAGGACTTCAATGGGACCCAAATGGGACCTCCATGGGACTTGCATGGGAGCTAGATGTGACCAAGATGGGATCTGAATGAGACCCTCATGGCACCCAGACGGCACCTAGATAGGACCCGGACGGACCATTGTTGGGACCCAGATAGGACTTGGATGGGACCTCGACAGGACAAATAAATAAAAATTGAATTTGGAAATTGAGTTTGGATTCCCAAATTTTCAATTCTCAAGACCTGATCTTGACAGGATTTAGATGAAACCAAGATGGGACCCAAAAGGGACCTACATGGAATCCAAACGGGACCCCGATGGGATCCAGATTGGACTCTGCTCTGATGTGACTTGCATGGGACTTAGATGGGATCCCAACGGGTTTTCGATGGAACCCAGATGCGACACAAATGGGACCTATATGGGACCCAGGTGGAACCACCATGGGACTTCGATGATCCAGATGGGACTCCGATGGGTCCTAGATGGGATTTAGATGAGACCCAGATTGGACTCTGATGTGACTTGCATGAGGCTTAGATGGGATCCTGACGGGTTTTTGATGGGACCCAGATGCGACCCAAATGGGACCTAGATGGGACCCAGATGGAACCACCATGGTACTTCAATGACCCAGATGAGACTCCGATGGGACCTTGATGGGACTTCGATGACCCAGATGGGACTCCAATGGGACCTAGATGGGATTTATAGACCCAGATCGGACCTTGATGGGACTTTGATGGGACCTAGATGGGACCCAGATGGAACTTGGATGGGACCTATACAGGACAAGTATGTAAAAATTGAATTTGGAAATTGAGTTTTGATTTCTAAATTTTCAATCCCTAAATTTTCAATCCTTGAATTCTCAATCTTCAAATTTTCAATGTTTGAAGTTTCAATCCTTCAGTTATCCATTCCTATTAGACTTCAATCCTTGAATTTGCAATTCTCAAATTTTTAATCTTCGAAGTTTCAATCCTCGAGTTATCAATCCTCAAATTTTTAGTTCCCAAATTTTCAATCCCAATGTTTAAAAAACCAGATCATTCAAATCTCAAATTTTTAATCCTCGAATTTTCTATCTTCGAATTATCAATCCCCTGCATTTTCAATTTCAGAATTTTCAATCCCCAGAATTGTCAATTTCCAAATTTTCAATCCTCAAGACTGGATTTTGACGGGACCTAGATGGGACCAAGATAGGACCCAAATAGGAGTGGTTTGCAGAAGTCTTACTTTTGGGGTTTGGTTCGCAAATGAATAAATTTTTGGCTATCATTTCTCCTACTCATGGTTCGCAAACAGGAACCGGCCCTAGTGGAGAAAATCAAGCAATCATCCGTTAGTAAAACTCTTGTCACTGAGCAAGCACAATCAGCGAGATACAAAAGCTAGCTGAAAGACGCTGGAGAACAGCTAGAACACCATTTACCAGCAAAAAAAAAATTCGCAAATTGCTAGAGTTTTGCAAAAGATCTGATGCTAGTTACAAAAAGCTAGTAGAATTCTAACAATTTCTCAAAACGCGAATAAAATCCTAGCTATCCTCCAGCATTTGGTCAAGTGAGATGTATCACGTACTCGTATTTACGGCAAACTGGTTAGGCAATTTTATTAACATCTACTATTTGCACTGCGTATTCTCTGCCTTTTGTGGAAAAAATTCAATAATTTTGAGCATTTTACTCATTTTAGAGCATTTCGGTGGGGGGGGGGTGTCTGAAAAACATGCAGTATTCCATCAACCGCTATTACTGGACCATAAGAGCACAAAACTGAGACCTCATCTACGTACAAACTGTAATATTTCTGATAAACGTATCGCTTCGGTTTCTATGAAATAAAAATTGGAGCAGTTGAAAAGAACATTATTGCATGCGAGGTATTGTACATACGTCGCTATTCTTGGCCCAGATAATATATCGTCCCCAAGCGCGACATAATGTCTTTTTTTGCCAGCACGCGTGTGTGTACCTACGTATAGTAGCCTTTTTTTCTCTCACTCTCTCGTTACCTATACCCCATATACATGTCTATAGGTGAGTCGTTTGAAATAGCCGAAATTTACATCAGACATGATGCGTGTGTTACATGCTGCTGTACTCGTACTCGCATATATAGGTACCGAAGGCGTGCACGGAATTTATCTCGTTCATTATACCGTCACCATCACCAGCACACATACAAACATTCCAGTATCTGCGACCCCTTTTACAACGCTCTTTTTATCCGTGTAATTATCAGCAGCGTTAGCTACAGCAGCAGCGAAAGCTAACCAGAAACGAAAACGTATAAAAAAAAAGTACCAAAAAAATTAGGTACTTCGTTATAAGCGTAAAAAATGATGACATCGAGTATAAAAATTCCCTACTCGTCGTATTTAATTAAACTAAACGTAAACGCCATAGATGCGATTCTAATTAAAGTCGCGAGAGCGTACCTGTTCATTGGGAATTACCTAGCAGCAGGACTGGTCGTATAATATTTAATTCTCCATTACACAAATGAGAAAAATGGAAAAAAATATACCAAAAAAAAATTACTCGTAGCAATCGTGCGTTTAGCATATGTACGAGAGGATGGCTCGATGATGCATGTTCGTGTACTGTATTATAGGTATCTAGGTCTAGGTATAGGTTTCAGGTACCTATCTACTGAATTTTCATCACGTATGGATACAGATACGTATTACCTACCTATATACCTAGTAGTATCGTTTGCTATAATCCGGATTATTATCAAACGCGATGTCTCTTTTAATAAGAATTTTGGCAATATACCAGTTGGCATACTTTTAACACTTTTATAATTTCACAAATGGAATTGGCCAAATTCGAATTAATGCAATGTAACGTGTGTCTAGTCGAAATTACACATCACCATGTTACGTATAATAGTTTCAATTCGGCATTTTCCGCATCATTCCGCTTCTATCTCATCATATTTGTAATTGAAACCACGCTTCGTTAGCTTTTTTGGATGAATTTTCTTCCCCAACTTGCAAAAAAAGCTTCTGAAAGGCTGGAACAAAAATTTTGTGACACCATTATCTGAAAAATACTGAGGTTTTTTTGGAAAATTTTATGATAAAATAAGATCCACACTTCGAAATAATACGATGTATTTAAACGAACAAATATGTACTTACAGAAAAAAAAACAGTAGAAAATCGCCATAATACGAATGTTAGCAAAAATCGGAACATTAGTTGGAATATTTGAAAATTGCAATCAAGAGTATGTAAAAATATTAAAAAGTCACGATTGATGTTTGTTGACTTCTCAAATACAATGTATCACAATAATATGAAGAACTGATAAGGACATGATTTTACATTATTTTTAACACTTTCCCTAATTCAAGAATTATCGAGCAATAATCTAAAAAGCTCTTTGGTTTAAGCATGAAGAACGTCAATCATGTTCTCTCAAATTTGGTCAATGTTAAAGATGCTTTGTAAGTGGTGATCAACTCTGATAAGCAACTTGATCAGCTACCTGGATCCACAATATCGCCGCATCAGCATTTTTGATGAATAGGTGATTCAGTTGTCAAGCAAAACATACTCAGACATCCGACAAATTCAGCATAGCTGGAACATTTGAGCTGTCTTTGATTCGTGTTTTAGACACCTGATGTCTTCAGTGGTAAAATTCATCAGAGATCTCAATAACACGCCAGCTATGTTGATGTGTGTGTCTCTGGTGATGTAAATCAGCTCGCTTGCTGCTGCTCAATGATCAATAGAGAACATCAGATGTTTTGATGTCTGGTCCCTTTCCCCAAGGTCTAAAATCTACATTCAGCGCGTTGTTAGCGACTATGGATTCTTCAAGTATCCATAGTATCTTTTGGTTTGGAATGGTCTTGCTTTGAACAGCTTCCACATCTGATTTTGGTGAAGCTTCCAATTCAGCCACAAAAATCTCGATCTCAACACAATTAGCTGGATGTGATGATTTTTGCCAAGTTGCAATCGACTTAGGTACAAATTTCATTGGCATCTTCAGCTTTATCCGTCAATTTTGGTTCTTCAGGGCAGGTTGATTTACCCTCAATAATGTCCACGGCATTAAAAAGGGTGAGGATGTCAAGCACTTTATCCTTCCACAATGGTCAATCACTGGCACCGGACAGAGGCTTGATTCCTTTTAGATACTTACTTAATCCATGACAAATAGGAAAATATGGATATCAACAGCTCACAACTGTGATCCACAATCTGTATGTCAAATGATTACACACAATTAGATATCAACAGCAAACAACTGCGATCTAATTTTCAAATAATATAACCGCTCATGAACCTTTAAATACAAATTCAGATAAAGTTACAAACGAAATACATCTTGATTAGCGTTTTATCTCAAA
This sequence comes from Planococcus citri, assembly GCF_950023065.1. Lineage (NCBI taxonomy): Eukaryota > Metazoa > Arthropoda > Insecta > Hemiptera > Pseudococcidae > Planococcus > Planococcus citri. The sequence continues at coordinate 8,692,163 of NC_088681.1, forward strand.
TAGGCACAGTTTAACGCGTCTGGTACCCATAACCTGATAAAATACGATGCACACTTTGAAATAAAACAATGCATTTAAACATATTTACAAACAAACAAATGAAGGGCGGTTTTCGAAAACTGGATAAGTCAATTTTTTTGAAAATTGAGTTTTTCAGGCCATTAAGTTCTATAGGTTGTATCTCACCTATTTAATGCCTAACCTACCCAAAATACCTATTTATTTACTTGCAATCCAGCTTTTCCATAAGTTGCAGATCGCAATCGTTTTTCCAAAATGCGATAAGTCACAATTTATCCAGTGAACCTTTGAATTTGGTGTTAAAAATATGGGTTAAATTTTTTGTACCTACCGTAATACTTCGTGTTCGTTGAAGTAGAGCTGTGAAAATTGTTTTTTTTTTAATACTTAGATAGTACCGTAATATACTTATGTACTTTTTGTTTTTATTTGATTGCCAAAATGGATCATTTTTGTTAAAAATACGGGTTACATTTTTTGTAATCGATTTTTTTTTGGTCTTCTACTTTTGTATCGTGATTTACAGTTCACTTACTTACATCAATTTGCACCACTGGTTTTATCATATAAATAAAAAACTGAAAAATTGTTTTTCCAAAAGGCGATAAGTCAGTTTACTTTTTCTGCCGCAGAAGCGCTGTGAACTCGAGTTACACCGCGAAACCAACACATACGTGTTGAGGTAGACCTAATGCAACATGCAGGACAGGTTGCATACTCCAAGTGCATCATGGCTTCAAAATAGTTCAAATGGGCACTAAAAACGTCATTTATCTCAAAATCATGATTTTTGACTTATCACTTTTTGGAAAACCCCCCTTCAAATATGTACAGAAAAAAATGTCGGAAAATTGCCATAATACGAACATTAGCGTGATCGGAACATTAGTTGGAATATTTGAAAATCGGAATCACGAGTAAGTATAAAAATATTACAAAGTCACAATAGACCCGTTCGCATACGAGTGTTGTGTGAATATAGTGGGTGCCTAAGCATTGTTTTTCTTATGCAAAAGTTGTCCCGGTGAACCCGGTGAACCCTCACACATCAAAAGAAAAAACCCTTCGACTACGAAATATTAGTTAAATTCACGCTGTACCCGTACGCTTATTAAAACCAAATATCTCACCATGAACCGGTCTATTGATGTTTGTTGACTTTCTCGAATAGGATGTATCAGGATAATAGGAAGAATTACCAGTAAAAACGCCGTAATAAATAATCACTGATAATGACACAATTTTACATTATTTTTAACATTTTAAATCAAATATTTTTGAATTTTCCATTCATTCTTCCCATCCCTTGCAGAAATTCTGTGACAATGACCGACAGTAATTTACAATTTTATAACAGTTACTGTTAAGAACTGTTAGTAATTAACAGTTTTTGTTAAGAACTGTTAGTAATTAACAGTTTTTGTTAAGAACTGTTAGTAATTAACAGTTTTTGTTAAGAACTGTTAGTAATTAACAGTTTTTCATCGATTGCTGACAGTTATACTCAGTAACAGTTAGTTTCTTGATGATTTCCAAATGTTACCAACAGTTATTGCCAGAGACATGGCGGCTACTTGATAGTTACTTACAGTTACCGTTAATGTCATGACAGTGTCTAAATGTTAGATTGGGAAACGCTTGCATACAGGCTGAATTTTGGTATACTGGCCTATTTTTATAACCTGAACACGAATCCTTGGTGTCTGACAGAGGTGTAACGATTACGATTATAATCGATTATCTCCGATTAATAATCGCCGATTATTAATAATCGGCCGTAATCGATTAATCGCCGATTAATCGGACCTTTGGGTAATTTTTTTAAATTAATCCAAATCTTGATTTTATGTCTTCCTTTTGGTTTTAATTTTTTATTTGATGTTTCATATTTTCATTTTCTCTTCAATCCTTTCATTACAATTACTTTTTGAGTAAAAAAATGAAAATGAAAATTGTTCAGATAATGGTTCAGAAAACATTTATGGCGATGACTGACGTCACTCAATTCCAACCAATCATGGAACCGCAAATTTTTTTGGCCGAATAATCGCCGATTAATCGATTATCCTCCGATTAGTCCGATTATTTTGGGACGAAATGATCGATGCAGCATCGATTATAATCGTTACACCTCTGGTGTCTGATGTCTGTCTCTAGTTTGCTTTCCCACCAATTGTGTATTTTAGCCCCCCAAATGAGGTTTTTCCCCCGTATCTTCTCAAATTGCGGTCCTAGCTCAAAAATGTGTTCCATAGAAGTTGTTCTACATCAAATTTCTCATCAGATGACCTATGAACCAACTGCGTCCCCCCAAGGGGAGGTGGACCTAGAATCAATCCAATCAGCATCGAATAATAAAACGCTCAGGGGGAAGCTGAATTTTGGTATACTGGTCCATTTTTACGCCCTTAAAACACAAATCCTTATTCCTTAGTGTCCCACCGGTTCCTAGTGACCTTTCCCCCAATAGTGGATTTCAGCCCCCCAATGAGGTTTTCCCCCTACCCCCTCAAATTGCAGTCCTACCCCGAAAATGGGGTCTATGAAAGTTGTTGTACATCAAATTTCCTATCGATGATCTATAAAACAACTTCGTCCCCCTGGGGGAGGTGGACCTGCAGTCAATTTAATATAAGGGGTTTTTGAATATGAGTCCATGATAATTGATAGGTATGAAATATGTTTTTTTACAACAATTTTGACCTCAAATGGATTATGACCTCAAATTATTCCAGTAGGGAGAACCTCTTTCAACCCTTCATACCTATCGTGGCTCATATTCAAAAAAACCCCTATATTCATTTGACTGCAGGCCCACCCCCCTCGGGGGGGACGAAGTTCGTTCATAGGCCATCTGATGGGAAATTTGACGTAGAACAATTTTTATGGACTCCATTTTTGGGCTCGGACCGCAATTTGAGAAGATACGGGAGAAAAACCTCAATTGGGGGTTAAAATCCACAATGGGGGCAGAAAGCTAGGGACAGGTGGGGTAGACCAAGGATTCGTGTTCAGGGTATAAAAATAAGTCAGTATACCAAAATTCAGCTTGTGGTACAATGTTGGTAAATGAAAAAAAAAACTAAAAAAAGTTAAAAATCATTATCACTTGAAAATTTTTAAAGTCCAGAGTGTTGAGAGGTGCATATAAAAGCATTCAACACCAGTCCTTCCATCAGCTCCAGTGGTCTAGTAGGTAAGTCAGGTGAATTATGCAGTGGTGTGCAGGAGGTCACGGGTTCGGTCCCAACCCCAGGTGGAAAATTTTTTTAGGTTTTTCAAAATTTTTTTGGAAAGAATTCTTCAATTTTAGCACTGCAGCTTACAGGGAAGCACTAAATTCAATAATCAAGCCACATATTTCCATTTTCTCCATTCACAATGTAAATACGCGTAATTTTTAGTCAAATCACTAACAATTATTGTTAGTGATTTCACTAACAGTTACTTACATCCTTAGAAGGTGACGAAAAGACTGTCAGTTTTTTTACTAACAATAACTGACAAGGAATTTCTGCAAGGGATATTTCGGAAATTTTAATTTCTTTGAACATTTTTTCTCAAGTGATGATAAATTGGGTGGGGGAGAGATCTAAACATCTGAAAATTTTTGAATTGAAAATAAAAATCGAAATGCTCTCTTAATTAGTGAAAAAAAATTGATAGTAATAATATTGAACCCCTCCCTCTTCCATTCAAATAAAATTTGATGATTTGCTTGCTTTTGTATTTTTTTTTTCTAAATTCATCGGAAAAAATTTGGCGGGATAAGTTGAAAAAATTTCACTCTCACCCTTTTTCCCCTCCCTCCCACCATTGACACACCGATTCTTCACGTCTCTAAGCTCAAGTACCTACATATTTTGAAAAAAAAACTCCGAACAAAATGAGAATAATGCGACTAACCCATCAAACCCATTAAGTCGATTTTTTTACATTCGCCTGTTTTTTACGAAGGGTTGATATCACGAAAAAAAAATATTATTCATCGAGATGAAAATGTTTTGTAGCCCTGAAAAGTACGATAAATCATCATGTATCAGCTTGGCAAGTTAAAGTAGCTTTGCTCGTACAAATGGTTAAAATTGAAATTTTCTCGCAGATATTTTTTCAATAACTTACTAGTGATAGAAGCCGGGAACTGCGAAAAAATTAGGTATATTTTTCGTTATCCGTTCTCAAAAAAGTAAACGAGAGATTGAAACTGTCCCAAGATTCTAATTTATAATGTATGGGCCAATTTTGATTAAAAGTTTCGAATTTTTTTGCTGTTCGAGACAATCCTAAAGTTTTAAGGTCTATTGAGAGCAAGAGGTTAGAGATGGGACTGGACAAGTTTCATTTCACGATTTAATAGGTACTCGTCAGAGTCAAGTTTCGAAACACTTTCAACTCCAATTTGTATGTAGTTTTTATTCGCATCTCAGGTGTTAATAAAATTGCCTAATCAGTTTGCCGTAAATAATGCTTCATCTTTACGTTGACGAGATTACTTCCTTCTCAAAGTTTTCTGAGCTTTGAAGACCATTTTTATGGAAAATTACCGAATCTTCGTATACGAAATAAAGTTGTTAGAATTTCGAGGTAATTTTCAATTGCTGAGAATTCTCTCGAAATTCCAATCTATACGACGAACGCGCCAGAGGGGTGAAAAAATTCCAAAATTTTATCTTCGCCGAAAAAGATGAGTCGATTTTTCTCTTCAAGTTCACGATGTTCGTTCGTCGAAAAGCCTCGATAACAACGTGCCATTTTCGTTCCATGCACCTGTGTACATGTTCGTCTATTCTACTCTGACACTTATTGCATTCCACGAATTTTCCACCGCCGTGTGTTTATTTTATTCTCGAGGCTTCGATTTTTTTCCAGCCGACAGGTTGTGTATAAGAATGACGCGAAGAAAAGGCAAGGGTTGTTTAAGTTATTGGACGATTCATTAAGGACCCAACGTATAGGGGTTTTTTCACCCTTTTTTTCCTTTTTTGATACGGCAAGAATTCCAATATTTTTTATCTTTAGTTGTTGTTCGATGAGTGTACCTTGAAATAAGAGTAACAAGAGAATCAGATAGGAGGGTTGGTAGAGCAGAGTTCCATCAAACCGAATGTTGTGATGTTTTGTTGTAAAGTCACGTTCTATACGTATATATTTTTTTATTATTATTCTGTATCGATTCTGTATACTTTCAGCTTCAATTCTGCTCCACCTCTGGCTCTGTACCATTCTCACGATGTTTTTCGTCTTCTCGCATCTTTCAATACCTTTAGGAAAGAATACGATTTTTTCGAAATTTTAAAGTGAATTTTGCATATTATTTTTTCATCTATACGTAAACACAAATACGAGATGAGATAGCGTATTGGAAAATTAAATATTTAATTTCACCAACCGGCAATCTCGTTGTGTTTCTTCGATACGATAAATAAAATCGAGCTACGGGATTCTCTATCTTATCCAATATTTGGTACATTTGAATTGCAATATTCTGGCACGTTTAAAGTTTATCTATCTGACGTTAGATGCGACGAAATGATAAGAGTATTTTTAAGCAAATATTTCGACGTCGTTGTCGTTGTCTTACTTATACTTGCTTTGTTTCTTTCGTATTCGTCGAAGAGGCAGATTTTTGAATTTTATTTATTATTATTTTTCGTGTAAACTGGAACAGCTTTGTAAACAAAACCGACTAGCGAGTTATTGTCACGTCATTGCAGATATCGAATATTGAGGGCAAGATTTTTTAGTGCTCGAGTTCGAATACGATTATAAACGAGAAGAGATTCGGTCGAAGGAATGCTTTCGATCCATTATCGTGTGATAATCGTTTTACTGTGATTGATTCTGATCTATAGGGGAAATGTTTTGAACTGTGGTATCCTTTCCTTTAATTTGGTTGAAACTATTAAGTTGAATGCCAGAATCTGAAGTTCATTTTTTGAATTTTTAAAAATTTAAAAAAATCAAAAAAACTGTTTCTGTGGCAATTCTTTTCATCATTGAATTATCTATTAATTTTTCCATTTTTCAATTGTGGTCGGAGAAAGGAAAAAGTAAATGATCTGGCCCAAGCCAGGCGAGAGCAAAACTTTTAGAAATTTATAATTCAAGAAGTAAGAATACAATAGTTTTTAGTAATTCTTTGATGTTTCCTACTTACACAATTTTTTACAAATTTCTTTACTTTTTTCCTAATCCAATTTTTTCCTAAAATTCTCAACTTTTCGCCCATAAAGAGTATTCTCGGAGGTAAAATAGAGGAAATGGCCCTGTTCCAAGATTAGGAAAATTATGATGGATTTATGTTGAGACCTCCAAAAAATTTTCGAGTGGCATTTCCCCTTTCCCCGAACCCCTCCCCCTTGGACACTACTTGATTCACCTCCTCTCTCTTCGAAACTCAAAAGTTTTCTCTGAATTTATCAATGAAAAAACTCTCACGAATTATGCGTGAGAAGACCGACTTTTCTTCGAGTACAAATCTTTTACGAACAAATTGAGTCACTTTTTTGAAACATTTGTATAGCAATTGGATTGTTTACAATCGAATCGAATCATTTACGAACGATTGGTGATTAAATAAATTGATTGATTTCTTGGTGAAACAATCGCAAACGGATCAATTAATTTACAATTGATTCGTTTCTTTTTTTTTTTTTTTGTAAAACCACTATATAGGAATTGACCTGTTTTCAACGAAGTGAATCGAATCGAATCATTGACAACCGATTGGCGATTGAACACATTGATTTCTAGGTGAATCGCTCGCGAACGATTTGAATAATAGTTGGTGAATCATTCGCGAATGAGTGTATTCGTGTGAATGAATCGTTCGC